>NC_051387.1:49451537-49456537 GCF_015228065.2 Penaeus monodon
TTTTTTTTTTTTTTTTTTTTTTTTTTAAATTTATCATATACACATTACAAATTCAAAATATAACACACATATACTTTTCATATATTTTTTTTTTTTTTTTTTTTTTTTTTTTTTTTTTTTTTTAAAAAAAAAAAAAAAAAAAAAAATTTTTTTTTAAATAAAAATAAAAAAAAAATTTTTTTCTTTTTTTTTTAATATATATGTATTTTTTGTGTGTGGGGGGGTGGGGGTGTGGGGTGTGTTGTGGGGTTTTTTTTTTTTTTTTTTTTTTTTTTTTTTTTTTTTTTTTTTTTTTTTTTTTTTTTTTTTTTTTTTTTTTTTTTTTTTTTTTGGGGGGGGGGTGTGGGGTGTGTGTGTGTGTGGTGAGTGTGTGGTGTGTGGGGTGTGGGGTGTGTGTTTTTTTTTTTTATGTAGAAATTTGTGTGTTGTACATATATGTGTAAAATTTCATAATGTATATTGTGTAAAAAAATATATTTACTAGACATCACATTTACATACAAACACATCCACATACACACCAACCACCCACACCCCCAACACACACCCCACCACCCCACACACCACACCACAACCCCCACCCCACACACACACACATATATATTAATATAATATATATATAATATATATATATTATATATATTATAATATTTATATTTTAATATATTATATATTATATATATATAATTTTATTTTTTATTACGTATTATGTATATAATAAAATTTTTAATATATATATATATATATATATATTCTATTTTTATAAAATATATAAATAAACATACTCCAAAACATTCATACATACATACATACATATATACATACTAATTCATACATACATCATACTACATCATACATCATACTACATACATATACTACACACATAATACATCATAATACATACATACATACATACATACATCCCCTACAAAATAATACAAAACATTTTAAAATTAATATATATTATAATATATATATATATTTATTATTTATTTATAAAAATTGTGTGGTGTGTGTGTTGTGTGTTGTGTGTGTTTCGTTTTTATATATTTTTTTTTAAAAATTTTTTTTTATTATTATTTTAAAATTTTTTTTTTTTTTTTTATATTTTTTTATTTTTTTTTTTTTCTTATCTCTCATTCATGTGGGGTTGGGGTTGTTGTGTGTGTGTGGTGGTTGTGTGTGGGGTGTGTGTGTGTGTGTGTGGGTGTGTGTGGTGGTGGGTGTGTGTGTGTTGTTTATATATATATATATATATATATATATATATATTTATTATTATTATTTTGTATTTTATATTATATTATCCCATATACTATATTTTATATGAAAAAATATATATATATTATATATATATTTATATATATATATATTTAAAATTCATTACTTATATATATTAGTATATTATAATTGTGTATATATACTAATATTATATATATTATATCTAATATAATTTTTTATTTTTATTATATAATATTACAATTATATTTTTATAAGGGTGGTTGTTTTTGTGTGTGTGTGTGTGTAATGATGTTTATCTTCCTTTCCCTCCTCTTGTTCATGTATTTGCTACCGTTTTAATTTGTTTTTGTAATATCTTTAATTCATAAATATATTATTGTTACCCCTGTTTTGTTTTGTCGTAAAATATCAACGTAATGCAAAATAAGTCCAAGAAAGTGATGAAAGTGAGAACAGATGAATGAAGTGACAAACACAACAAGAGAGGAAGACAGCCAGCAAAATTAATAACGATAATGATAATAATAATAATGATAACAGATGGCTGTACTCTGGGCTTGTCTGAGGGCGCGCCGATTACTAGCCGGAAGAATATTAATCATTTCAATGACAGATAAGTTGTATTTTCCGCTTCATGAATGGATTAGCAATGGCAGTTGTAGATTGACGTTCGATTTTGTATCAGAGATAGAAGGTTTTATTATTCTGTTTTGTCTGAGAAGCAGTTTAGTTGTGTTTCCGGTTATGTTTGTTTTTTCCCATTTTCTGTCAATTTTATACCCATTTTCTTTGATTTCGTTTTCTTTCTACATGACGAAACCCACTTTCTTTCCTCGTACTTTCTAATGATACCAATTCTATATTACGGAGATAGATAGACAGACAGATAGATAAACAGATGGATATACACATACTCATAATATAAACGCATAAAGACATGCAGGACCATAATCATTATTTTTCGGATCGTTGCCAAATGAGGTGAAATTGGAATTAGAGCTTTCAGATATAGAAGTGTCTATCTTTGTACTTACCCAATGGCTTACAAAAGTCACTAATGATATTTTCAAACTGTTCCTTCATTATTCGATGCTTATAACATCTTTTCTTGGTGGTACTTGTGATACATACACTCATGCATATACCTATATGTACATAGATGCGTAAGTACATACATATATAAATGCTGACATACATACATATCATGCGCAGGTACAGATAGAGATAGATATAGATAGACAGGCAGATATAGATGTAGATATAGGTTAGATAGATAGATAGATAGATGAATCATTTAGGACAATATATATGATATGCGTATGTTTTCGATTTGTTATATATATCTTGCATAACTTTCCCCTTTTTAAGAATGATAGCAAAAGCTGATATATCGATGACAAGGGAGAAATTATACATTTTTATAAACACCAATATTCCCTTTCATTCTTGTATATATATTTTTCTTTCTTTCTTTCTTTCATTTCAATACAAAAAATAAAATAAATAAATAAAAAAAAACTCATGCAAAATATGGCACCTGCTCTCACCTACTTCCGCGTCACTGATTTTGTGGATCACGTTCTCGTTCCAGTGACCTGTGCTTTAGCGTCCTTTGTGCGTGTGGAGTGTATTTTTGCCCATGGTCAAGGACGCTCCTTTCCTTTCCTTCTCTTCTCTTCCGCTTCACTCCCTTTTCCTCCTTTCTCCCTTTTCCTTTCTTTCATTCGTGGTGTTCCCCGTTCCCCTTCATTTTCTCTCCTTCCCTTCACCTTTCCCCTAACCTTCTCCCTTAACCCCCTCCCTTCACCCTCTCACCTCACCTTCTCATACCTAACCCCCCACACACACACACTCCCCTTCCTATCTCCTATGCTCTCGTATCTCTTATCTCTGTCTCTCGTCAACCCATAAAAAAAATGTATACATCCTGTTTCCCCTTCCTTCCCCTCCCTCCCCCTCTCCCCTGGGGAATGGTGCCCTATCCGTTTTCCGGATATACCCCCCCTTCCCTTCTGTCTATCTCCCCCCCCCCTCCCACTCTCACGCTCTCTCTCATTCTCTCTCCTCCCCTTTCTTCCCTCTCTCTCTCATCTCCCCCACATCCTCTCATTTTCTCCTCTTTCTCTCTCTTTCCCCCTATCTGTTCCTGCTCTTGTTCTTGCTATTCCTCCTTGTCTCCCCTTTGTTCCGTGCCCTCAGTACCTCCCTTCCTCCCGTTGCCCTTTGCCCCTGCGCCATTGTCTCTCCTCCCCCCTCCTCATCTGTTCTCTGTTCCCTTCCCTTTACCCATTAGTTTCTGTTCCTGTCCTCTCCTTTTCTTTTACAACCTTCTCCTTCCCCCGCGTTCCTCCCCTTCAATTTCTCTTCCCTTTCGTCCTTGCCCTCCCTCCTTCTTGCCTCTTCCCTCCTTCTCCCTCCTTTACCTTCCTCTATATACAACCCCCCGCCCCCCTCCGTCCCTGGCCACTTGCCCTCTCCCCCCCCTCCCCTCCCTTTCCGTCTTATACCTATTCCCTAAACATCCATTCTTTTCCCCTCTCCTTCCTTCACCGTCCCGTCTCCCTTCCCCTCTTCCGTCTCATTCTCTCCCTTCCCCCCTTCCGTCTGTCTCTCACCTCCTGCTCTTCGTCCTCCCCCTCCTTCCTCCCCTCTTCTCTACCTCCCCCTCCCCCCCTGGTCCCCTCCCGTCTCTTCCTCTTCCTCCCTTCAATCTCCCCCTCCACTCTCCTTCCCTCCCCTCTTCCCCTCCTCCTCCCTCTTCCTCCTCCTCCCTTTCCCTTCCCTCCTCCCTCCCCTGTTCCCTCCCTCCCCCTGTCGCCCCCCCGCCCCCCTTCCGTCCGCGCCCGCCAGACGGAGCTTCCTTCCTCCTCGCATCCATGATGATTCACTCATCCCTATATAGCTTTCTTCTTTGATTGCTTAATAGCCTGTTCATTTATTTAATTATTTTCCCTTCACTCGCTTCCTCATTTAGTACCCCTCCCTCGCCTTCCTTTCTAAACTCTCTTTCTCTCTCTTTTTTTCTCTTTTCTCTCTCTCTCTCTCTTTTCTTTCTCTCCTTTTCTCTCTGTTTCCAACATTCTTTCTGATTTGCTTATTTTATTTGTATTAATTTTTAAAAATGTTTCTGTATTACATTTAATACATATCTAGCAGTTGACAGATTCACAAGCATAAGCACATATTTTCACAAAAATACAATAAAAATGAAATAAAATAAACACACACACACACACACACACACACACACACACACACACACACACACACACAAAAACACACACAAAAACAACCCCCCACACACACACACAAAACACACACCCCCACCCCAACACAAAACACACGCTGCGTGCTTGACCTACATCCAGGAAAACAATAGTATTAATTACACACGAATGCCCAGTTCGTACAAGGTCGCTATGCGGAAAAAAAAGACGCTAATTTTTTGACTATGTAAATATTTTCCCAATTTTGGTCTTAATTTTGACGATTTTTTTTTCCTATTGGAGTTTTTTTATTATTATTATTTTATCCCGATCTTAACTTTTTTTAAGATCGCAATTTTAGTTTATTTATTTGCTTGATTTTGATTCGAATTTAATCTCTACAGAAGTTGTTGGTTTTGAGTCGATCTGATTCATATATTTGGCCGGTTTTAAATCAGTTTTAATTTCTGTATTGCTGCCTATTAATTTTTGTCTTCCTGTTTCCCTGATTTTTACTTATTTTTCTGATTCTAACTTCTTTTCCTGATTTTT
>NC_051387.1:49461537-49464037 GCF_015228065.2 Penaeus monodon
ATATGTCAGAGAAGGTCGTTCAGTTTGTACAGTTAAACAACAGAGTCTCCAAGAAACCAATACGTTTGCAGCAAAACCTAAATGGAAAGATGCACAAAGAATACAGACTTGGGGAACTTGGGTAGAGGTACTTCAAGGAAAATCTTACGAAATCGATGTATGAATGAGACAATGATGGTTTTACAGTTTTAGTAATAAATTACTCGTTTTTTGGGGGTGGAGAATGTTGACATGAGAAGAGAGTTGTCAGGCCTGTTCATCAACTACAGCTGTTTCTGAACATTACAGCTTTTAGTCATAGCGAAACAAAATTGTTAGTGATAGTGTGATCACAATGGTGGTCCTAACAAGTAAAATTCCACTACGATACGTATATACCATTATACACTTGAGACAACATAAAATAAACTTAAAGCTTGGGGCTCGAACGCCGAACCTCACTGACATAATTCGCTCTCAGAGCATTGCATTGTCAGGCAGTGATGCATAAAACTATGGAATAACCTGCAGAGGAGGTGCCAGAGAGGGCCTGGCTGATAAGGAGGGCTGAGGGACAGACTTGAGAAGGGAAAGGTCGAACGGAGGAGAGAAGGAAGAAAAGAGGAAGAGAGAAAAAAAAAAGAGAAACAGAGAGATAGAGAGAGAAAGAGAGAGAGAGAGAGAGAGAGAGAGAGAGAGAGAGAGAGAGAGAGAGAAGGAAAGAAAGAAAGAAAGAGAGACAGAGAGGAACAGCAGTCTTTCTGCAGCTGGCCAACCCACGAGGGGAAGGACGGGCAAGGTGCTCCCGCCGGGTCTACTGTCTTAACTACGTTGCTATATACCCCGTACAACTCTTATAATAATATTTGTACTTAATATATCACAAGCGCATATATGTAACATGCAACAATATATAAACTAAAGTAGACGCCTTTTCACTCTCCGGTAAAGTTGGAAGCGCCGTCGACTCGAGGCAAACCGAGAGCTGGGCGGTCGCGCGCCTGCCGGAGACGCTGTCGTGGTCCTTAGAGGCACTGCTGCTCCCTCGCTCCTCTCCTTGGCATCTTCTCGAGCTCTAATTCGAGACGCAGACCATCGAGTGGGGCGAGCACGTGCCGTCGATGATGGAGCAGCCGGAGCACCGCCCGCAGGAGCATATCATCCCGAGGCCGCACTTCCCGTTCTCCCACCTGTAGCCTCCGCAGGACTCCCCCGGTCCCTGGGGGAGAGAAGGAAAAGGATGCGTCAGGCAGGATATAAAGGATAAATGTTGGCATCTTTATCCTGCGAATCGCTGGCAGATCGACAGACCGAATGAGCAATGTTCCTCCCAGTCGCGATACAGACGCATACTCACACAATTTATTATTAGAACTTAGATATATCATGGGACTAGTGACACCTTATCCCCACTGACCTTGGCACAGACCGTGTTCCGACACCAGTCCCTCGCCGTGCCATATTTGCAGTTGTCGTGTGACGTGCGGTCGTGGATCTTACACCTGGGAGCCGCTGCCGCCCACCTGGGGAGAGGAGACCGCAAGGTGAGGACTTAGAACCGTCTTTGTTTGTTATTCTTATTATATTTCTTTCTTGGTTGTTCTTTGTGTTATCTGTGTTTGAATTGCAACGATGTTTGTGTGTGTGTGTGTATGTGTGTGTGTGTGTGTGTGTGTGTGTGTGTGTGTGTGTGTGTGTGTGTGTGTGTGCATGACCGTGGCTGTGTATATGCAAATTTGTACGTGTGTATGTCTATTTGTGCATGGATATAAACATAGTTGTGTGTATCTACGTGCAAATATGTGTGTGTATGTTTGTGTGTGTGTATTTGAACGGAAGTCTGTGTATGGGTGTGTTTAATAATTTATGTGTGCACGTGTGGATGGACAAGTGTGCGTATGGGTGCGTAAACGGAAGTGTGTGTGTAACGGGTAAAGACAGCCGTGTGCTTGAATTAAATTGAGTGTAAGTTTATAGCTAGAGTTCATGTCGGCTTAAAGTGCGTGTTTGTGATAAGATATGTGAGCACAGATATGTATTATGTTAGCAAACGAATAAAGAGAGAAGCACTGATCTTAATTGTTATCAATAGAAGCGGAAATGAAGAGATGTACACATCACTGACCCTTACAGAAGAATTTATTTTTTCTGAATCAAACAAACAAAATAGAAGCAGAAAACACTGACAGAAAAAAAGAAAACAAGAACAAATACAATTACCTAAAAAAAAAAACAAGAAAACGTCACACGCAAAAACAAATTAGAAATGAAACAAACAATAACAAAAAGCGAGAAAACAAGAGAAAAATAACTGAATAAGAGATGACAAACAGACAGACGCAAACAGACTCGTGGCAGACATTTCATGACGAACAAGTACATGACTTACTGCATGAGGAGGGCGAGGCAGCAGGTGGCAAGAATGCATGTGATGGTTGTGGTTCTCATGGCGGTGACACAAGACCTGTTGGCAGAGCAGAGAAACGTTTGATTAGAATTGCTTTTATTTTTATTATTATTT
>NC_051387.1:49466537-49469037 GCF_015228065.2 Penaeus monodon
CCCCCTCCTCCTCCTTCTCCTTCTCCTCCCTCCTTCTCCTCTTCGTCCTCCCTCCTCCTCCCTCCTCCTCCCCTCCTCCTTCCTCCTCCTCCTCCTTCTCCTCCTACTTTTTTCTCGTCGTTTTCTTATTATCTCTATGTTTCATTCAATCACATCCTCCATATTGAATGATATGAATATCACATGGTTCTATGTCCCGTCCAGTATTTTGTAATAAAGTAAAGATTTATTTTTTTCGAAACGTTTTTTGATAAGGAAACGTGACGCTTGAACTGGCCGCTTGAACTGGCAATGAAGTAACAGCTTACTCACTTACTCAGTCAAGGAAAAATAAATTAGATGCTTGAATGTATTACATATATTACACACATTACATACACGCATTATCTCTATTCTCTTTCTATATCTTAAGTTTCTGTACCTTGTTCCTACCTCCTTATTTATCTGTTATTTTCTCCTATGGTCTCAACGCGTATTCATTTTGTATCTCTCCCTTTTTTGCATTTTTTCTTTTTCTCATTATTCCAGTCTATCATTATTATCTTCCTTTTCCTACTTTATCTGTTTCCATTTTTTTGTCTTCTTTTTTCTTGGCTCTTCATGCCTCCATCATTCCTTCCCACACAGCTCGTATTCCTCTCTCTCTCTCTCTCTCTCTCTCTCTCTCTCTCTCTCTCTCTCTCTCTCTCTCTCTCTCTCTCTCTCTCTCTCTCTCTCTCTCTCTCTCTCTCTCTCTCCTTATAACTTTTTTCTCTCTGTCCATCTCACTTTCTCTTTCTATCTTTCTGTTTCTGTCCATCCCTCTCTTTGTCTCTCTCTCTCTTCATATCTATATCTATATCTGTCTATCGATCTATCTATCATATATAATATATATTATATATATATATATATATATATATATATATATATATATATATATATATATATATATAAATATATATATTATATATACATATAATGTTATATTTATATATATATATATATATATATATATATATATATATATATATATATATATTTTTTATATTTATCTAAAGAGGATATTATTATATATATATATTTATATATACTATATTATATATTATATTATATATATATATATTATATATATATATATATATATATATACATATACACATACCCTTCCTCCCATGTGCTTCCATCCTCGCTCCTTCCTTGCCCACATCCTCCCCACGTGCCATGCCCCGCCCCCCGCCCCCGCCCCGCCCCGCCCCGCCCCCGCCCCGCCCACCGCCAAAGTCAGTTCAGGGGCAAGGTCAACTCACTCGGGTCCTCGCGCGCCGCCTTCTGTCGCCAGGCGTGATGGCGGAGTGTGCCTTCTCTCTCTCTCTTTCTTCTCTCTCTTTCTTCTCTCTCTATGCCTCTTTCTTCTCTCTCTCTCCTCTCTCTCTGTCTCTTTCTTCTCTCTCTCTTTCTTTCTCTCTCTCTCTTCTCTCTCTGTCTCTTTCTTCTCTTTCTCTCTTCTCTGTCTTCTTTCTCTCTCTTTCTCTCTTCTCTGTCTTCTTTCTCTCTCTTTCTCTTCTCTGTCTGTGTCTTTCTTCTCTCTCTGTGTCTCTCTGTTCTGGGTCTTTTAGCTCGGGATTTTTTTTCTTTCTTCTCCTTCTTCTACTTCTTCTTCTTTCTTCAATTCTCCTTCTTCTTCTTCTTCTGTTTCTTATCTTTCTTATCCTCATCCTCCTTCTGTTTTGCTTCTTCTTTTCTTCTTCTTTTCTTCTTCTTCTTCTTCTTCTTCTTCTACTACTACTTCTTATCTTTCTTCTTCTCCTCCTCCTCTTTCATCTTTTTTTTACTTCTTTTTCCTTCCTTTTGTTTTCCTTCTTCTTGTCATTTTCCTTTCTTCTTCTTCTTCGTCTTCTTCTTTACATCATTTTTTTTCAGTCTACCCTATATATAGATATACAGACGATAGATAGAAAAATAATTACATACATATATACTTACATACATACATACATACATACATACATACATACATACATACATACATACATACATACATACATACATACATACATACATACATACATACATACATACATACATACATATACAGAAATATAGATAGATGGATACATAGATAGATGGATAGATGGATAGATCATTAGACATATATAGCTGTCTATAAAGATATATATATGATGTATACGAAATGTGGTTTGTAAAAGTATCTAAATTGTGTGGAAATAGAAAGGAATGAATGGGAAATGATGAGAGAGAGAGACAAACAAACAGACAGAAAAAGAAAGAGTGAGAGAAAAAGAGTGAAAAAGAAAGAAAGAGAGAGATAGAGAGAGAGAGAGAGAGAGAGAGAGAGAGAGAGAGAGAGAGAGAGAGAGAGAGAGAATGAAAGAGAGAAAAGAATGAGAGAGAGAAAGAAAAAAAAGAGTAAGAGAGAGAGAAAGAAAAAAATGATAGAGAGAGAGAAACCAAGATAAACGACATAACAGCAACAGAATATAAAAAAAGACAAATATGA
>NC_051387.1:49486537-49516537 GCF_015228065.2 Penaeus monodon
TTTTTTTCTCGTATAAACACAACAAAGTGGGCTCTTGTTATGCAATTAAAAAACGCCCCCGGGGGCCTTTGCTCTGTAATAAAAAACAAAAGGGGGGGGGGTTGTTTTGCTCTGTAATGAAACCCAAAAACCCTGGGGATGTTGCCACCGGGAATAAACACAACACTGGGCCTTTTTGCTCGTAAAAACACAAAAAAGCCGGGGGTTGTTTTTGCTCTGTAATAAAAAACAACACCCGGGGTTTTTTTCTCTTTTAAAAAAAACACAAAAACTGTGGCTTTTTTTCTCTGTAATAAACACAAAAAGCCCTGGGTTTTTTTTCTCTGGAATAAACACAAAAACTTGGGTTTTCGCCCCGTAATAAACACAAAAAAGTGGGGTGTTTTTGCTTTTTAATAAAAGGGGCAAAACCCTGGGGTTTTTTTCTCTGTAAAAAGGGCAACACTTGGGGGTTTTTTTTGCCCCTGTAATAAAAAACAACACCCGGGGTTTTTGTCTGTAATAAAAACCCCAAAAACCGGGGTTTTTTTCCGTCAGAATCAAAGGGAAAACCCTGGGTTTTTAACTCCATAAGAAACACAAAACTGTGGGGTTTTTTTTCCGTCAGAATCACGGGCACCGGGGTTTTAAATCCCCTAAGAAAAAACAACACAGTGGGGGTTTTAAATCTGTAATAAACATAACGCCGGGGGGGTTGTTTTTGCTTTTTAATAAACCCAAAAATGGGGTTTTTATCCTTATAAAACCCCAAAACCCTGGGTTTTACCATTATAAACCCCCAAATACATGGGTTTTTAAAACCCTGGGGTTTTTTAACCCCTAGTTAAAACACAAAAAAACCGGGGTTTTTTCCCCTTTAAAAAAACACTACACCGTGGGTTTTTTTTTCTTTCCCTGAAAAAAACAAGCACCGTGGGTTTTTACCCCTTTTTAAAACAACACCGTGGGTTTTTTAAATTCGTAATTAAAAAACAGCACCGTGGGTTTTTATCCATTATAAACACAAACCAAAAGGGGGTTTCAAATCCGTTTTAAAAAAACCCAAAACCGTGGGTTTTTTTAAATTTCCCTAGTAAACACAACACCCTGGTTTTTTTTTTTTTATAAACAAAAAAAACCCTGGGGGTTTTTACTCCGTGTAAACACAGCACCGGGGGGTTTTTATCCATTATAAACAAAAACCCCCGGGGGTTTTTAAATTCTAATAAAACCCCAGCAACCGGGGGGTTTTTTTAAATTTTTAAAAACCCAGCACCCTGGGGTTTTATCCATTTTTAAAAAACAAAAAACCGTGGGTTTTAAAAATTGTAAAAACCAGCACCCGGGGTTTTTTAAATTCGTAATAAAAAACAGCACCCCGGGGGGTTTTTTCCATATAAACACAAAAAACCCCATGGGTTTTCAACCCCCGTAATAAAACCCAAAAAACCCTGGGGTTTTTAAAATCCATAGAAACAAACACCCTTTGGGTTTTTTTTCAAATTTAAAACCCCAAAACCGTGGGTTTTTTAAATTGTAATAAACACAAAAACCCCCTAGGTTTTTAAACTTTGTAATAAACCCCAGCACCGTGGGTTTTTATCCCTTTTTAAAAACCCCAAACCGTGGGTTTTTATCCCTTATAAACCCCCAAAACCGTGGGGGTTTTTTTTCCATTAAAAACCCCAAAACCTGGTTTTTTTTGCTCCGTGAAAAAAACACAAAAACCGTGGGTTTTTTTTCCCCCATAAACACAACACCCTGGGGTTTTAACTCCGTGAAAACACAGCCCGGGGTTTTTTATCCATTATAAAAAAACAAACCCCCGTGGGTTTTTTAAATTTGGAAAAAACACAGCCCCGAGGGTTTTTATCCATTATTTAAAACAATACATGGGGTTTTTTAACTCCTAATAAACCCCAAAAACCGTGGGTTTTAACTATAGAAACACAAAACCGTGTTTTTTTCCCTTAAAACACAGGGACCGGGGGGTTTTTTTTCCATTAAAACAAACCACATGGGTTTTTAAAACCCCCTAATAAACCCAAAAAACCCCGGGGTTTTTAAAATTTTCCCTAAAATAAACACAAAAAACCATGGGTTTTTTTCCATTATACAAACAACACCGTTTTTCCCCCCCCTCCCCCCCCCCCCCCCCCCCCCCCCCCTTTTTTTCCCCCCCCTTTTTTCTTTTTCTGCAAAATCGCACGAGGGATTTGGGGGTTTGACTCTGCAAAATCAGCACCGAGGGTAAGGGTATTTGACTCTGCAAAATGAGCACCGAGGGTATTTGGGGATTTGACTCGCAACAATGCCGCACCAGGGGGATGGGATTGACTCTGGGGGAACCAAAGAGCAAAAAGGGAACCGAGGGGATGGGATTTTGGGCTCTGCAAGGGAAGCAAACACCGAGGGTATGGGATTTGACTCTGCAAAAAATGCAGGGACCCAGGGAGGGATTTGACTCTGCAAAAAATGCCGGGACCGAGGGTATGGGTATTTGGGCTTCTGCAAGAAGGGAGCAACCCAGGGTATGGGGATTTGGGCTCTGCAAGAATGCAGCACCGAGGGTATGGGTATTTGGGCTCCCGCCCAAAAAGAAACACCCAGGGTATGGGTTTTTTTGACTCCCGCAAGAAGCAGCACGAGGGTTTTGGGTATTTGGGCCCCTGCAAGAATGAGCAAAGGAAAGGGGGGGGTATTTTAATCTGGCAAGAATGCGCACCGAGGGAGGGTTATTGACTCGAAACAATGCAGCCCCCGAGGGTATGGGTATTTGACTCTGCAAGAATGCAAACACCCAGGGGATGGGATTTGACTCTGCAAAAAATGCAGCACCGAGGGGATAGGTATTTGAATCGCAAGGGAAAGCGCAACCCAGGGGGTTATGGGGATTTGAATCTGAAAAAATGCAGAAAAAGAGGGGAGGGATTGGGCTCTGCAAAAAATGCGCACCCAGGGTATGGGGTTTGGAACCCCTGCAAGAAGGGAGCCCGAAAGGGATGGGGATTTTTACACGCCCCAAAAATGCAGACCGAGGGGGGGGGGAATTTTTACTCTGCAACAATGCGCACCCCAGGGGGATGGGTTTTTGAACCCGCAAAAAAGCAGCACCGAAAGGGTTTTGGGTATTTACTCTGCAACAATGCAGCACCCAGGGGATGGGTATTTGACCCCGCAAAAAATGCAGCAACCCAAGGGTATGGGTTATTGACTTTTGAAAAAAAGCAGCCCCAAAGGGGAGGGGTTTGACTTGCAGGAATGCAGCACCGAGGGTATGGGTATTTTACTCTGCAAGGGAATTTCAGCACCGAGGGTTTTGGGTATTTGACTCTGCAAAAATGCCGCAACCCAGGGTATGGGATTTGACTCTGCAAGAATGCAGCACCGAGGGTAGGGTATTTGACTCGCAAAAAATGCAGCCCCAGGGTTTTTGGGGATTTGGGCTGGGGGATTTGAAGGGGTCCCTCGGGCCCGTGCAGTCGTCCGCGCTGCCCCCCTTTCCCCCGTCCGTCGCCGACAGGGGTGCACCCCGCCCCGGTCCGTGTTTCGTCGTTTGGGAATTTAAAAACCCTTTTCGTTTGACTGTGGCCGCCGAAAAAACGCTATGATTTTTCCCAAAGGGTGTGGGGGTGATGATACCATTTTGGTACACTGCTTAAAAAATTATTTGGTAGCGGTCAAACCTGTTAATTAATACAAGATTTAAAATGAAACAATAACCAAAACCACCCAAAAAAAAAAGGATATTAGATATAATAAAAAAACCTTCTACAAAAAATTTTAATTTCATACGCAATTTCGGGGGAAAAGTCAGGGAAAATCAGGGTTTTAAAGGTCTGATTCCAGAGGTTTTTGGGGGTCTTGACGGGACTGGGTTCCCCCGAATGCCCTCCCCACTTTAAACATACACAGGCTACAGCGTAAAGAACATTCTAATTCATATTTTAAAAATTTGTTAGGGCGCGAAAATTTGTATCCCCAAAAATCGATCATATGAAGAGCCGCCATCACCCCCTAGGGACGACCCCTCGCGCCCAAAAATTTTTTGACAGGTCAGCCTTTTCGGGTTTATACAGACCATGGTTGAACCCCGTTTGGGACTCCCCCGAGGCCTCTCGGCGGGTTGAACCGAAGAGAATTAAAAAACCAAAAACAGGCTCTCCATCGCAGTGCTACAGAAACTGATATACAAAATATGTGAAACCAGTTGTGATAGAAAATGTGATATATCCCGCGTAAAAGGAGAAGAGGAGGAGGAGGAGGGGGGGGAGGAGGAGGAGGAGCAGGAGGAGGAGGAGGGGGAGGGGGGGAGGAGGGGGGGGAGGAGGAGGAACGGGGGAGGAGGAGGGGGGAGGACGAGGACGAGGAGGAGGAGGGGGAGGAGGAAAAAGGAGGAGGAGGAGGGGAGGAGGGGGAGGAGGAGGAGGAGGGGAGGAGAAGGAGGAGGGGAGGAGGGGAGGAGGGAGGGGAGGAGGAGGAGGAGGAGGAAGGGGAAAGGGAGGAGGGGGAGGAGGGGAGGAGGGGTTTAGGGAGGAGGGGGAAGGGGGAAAGAGGAGGAGGAGGGGGAGGAGGAGGAGGGGAGGAGGAGGGGGAAGGGGAGGGGGAGGAGGAGGAGGGGGAGGAGGAGGAGAAGGGGGGAAGGGGGAAGAAGGGGAGGAGGGGGGAAAAGGGAGGAGGGGAGGAAGGGGGGGGGGGAGGAGGAGGAGGGGGAAAGGAGGGGAGGAGGAGGAGGATGGGAGGAGGGGGGGAGGAGGAGGGGAAGGAGGAGGAGGAGGAGCAGGAGGAGGAGGGGAGGAGGAGGAGGAGGGAGGAGGAGGAGGTTGAGTAGGAGGAAGAGGAGGAGAAGGAGGAGGAGGAGGAGGAAGAAGGAAGGAGGGAGGAGGAGGAGGAAGAAGAGGAGTTTGGAGAAGAAGGAAGTAGATAAGAAGATGAAAAAGAACGACGAAAAGGAGAAGTAGAGGAAAAAGTACAATAAAGGATGAGTGAGATAGAAAAAGACGGAAAAGAGAAAGGAGATAAAGAAAAGGAATAGGAAAGAAACAAAATGGAGAGAAAAAAAGAAAGGGAAGTACACGATAAGATAAAAGAAGAGACAAAGAAGAGGAGAAAGGAAAAGTGAAGGACCAGATGAGGAGAAAGAGCGGAAGGAGAATAAGAAGAATTGACAGAGGAATGAAAAAAAAAGAAAAAGAAGGCGACAGAAGCAGACGTGAAGGAAAGAGAAATAAGGAGAAAGAAAAAGACGAAAGACGGAGAATAACGGAAAGTAGGAAGAGGCGAATGTAAAGGAAAAGCAAGGAAGAGAAGGAGAAGGAGAGAAAAAACGAGAAGAAGGAAGAGAAGGAGAAGGAGAGAAAGGACGAGAAGAAGGAAGAGAAAGAGAAAGAAAAAGAACCGAATGGGAATTGGGAAAGAATTAGAAGAGAAAGGGAAAGGGAAAAACGACAAGAGGAAAGTAAAAGGATAGAAGGGGGAAAAACAGACGAGGAGAAAGAATAGAAGGAAAAAAGAGAAGAGCGGAAAGAAGGAAAGGAAAAAGGGAAAAAGTGAAGGAAAATGAAGAAAAACGAGAGAAACGAGAAAGAAGGAGTTGGAGAAGGCTGATAAGCAGAGGAAGAAGAAATAGAATAAAATAAGAAAAGGGAGAAGGGGAAGGGTGTGAAGCAGAAGATAAAGAAACAGGACGAGAAGGAAGAAAGAAAAGGACGAACAGGAGAAGAAGGAAAATAAGAAAGGGAGAAGGAGAGAGATGTGAAGATTAAGAAGGAGAGGGAGAAGAAGGAGAAGGAGAAGGAGAAGGAGAAGGAGAAGGAGAAGGGAGAAGAAGAAGGAGGAGGAGAAGGAGAAGAAGAAGGAGGAGGAAAAGGAGAAGGAGAAGGAGTAGGAGAAGGAGAAGGAGAAGGAGGAAGCAGGACGAGAAAGGAGAAGAAGAAAAACAAGATAAGAAGCAGGAAATAAGGAGATAAGAAGCAGGAAAAGAAAGAGAAAAAGAAGGACAGAAAAGATGGAAGAGGAGAAGAACTAGGGAGAAGAAAGGGAGAAAAGAGAAGGATGAGACGAAAAAGAGGGAGAAAAAGGACGAGAAAGATAAGTAAGAGAATGAGAAGGAGAGACAAAAAGAGAAAGAAAAGGGTAAGAAACACAGGAAGAAGAAAGGAGAATGAGAGAGAGAAAGAGAATAAGAGAGAGGAAGAGAAGAAGAAAGAGAGAAAGGGAAGAAGAAAGAGAGGCATGGAAGAAGGAAAAAGAGAGAAAAGAGACATATAAAAAATACGAATAAGAAGGAATAACGTTGGGAATTAAGAAACAGGATGAGATAATTACCTTTTTTTTTATTCCTCATTCTGTTTTTTTATGATTTTTTTATGCATAATTCATATCATTATCATTATCATATATGATTAGTATTATTATCGTTATTGTCATTATTATTATAATTATTATTGTTATTGTATTTCTTTGTATATTATTACCATTATCATTATCATCATTAATATCATCCTTATAGTTTTTAGCATTATAATTACAAAAGCTGCTACAACTACTATTGCTATCTAGTTTTACAGCTTTTCCTTTTTATATTATTACTTTCCTCTATTATTCATATCATTCACTTTTATTTCTTCCATTTACATCTTTCTGTTCGTAATTTATTATGATGTTCCCTCGCCTTTTTCCTTGTTCACTAATTCATTCATTCCTGTACTTAATTACCATTGTCTTTTCTCTCTCATTTTTCTTTTTTGTTGTTGTTGGTCCTTTATGATGGTCGCATGATGCAATTTTATAAATGACGCGTTTGTTTGAAGTTTTCTTTATTTCTCTTTTCTTTTGCCTTCCTTTTACGCTTCGTATATGTCCTTCTTCCACTCTCTTTCTCTTTTGCTTCCTCTCTCTCTTTCCTTTTCACTCTTTCTCTTACCCTTCTTCCCTTTCCCACTTTCCCCCTACCTAATCCTTCATCCTTCTTTCCACTTTCCTTTCTTTTCTCCCTTTCTCCTTCTTTCCCTCCTTCCCTATCTTTCTTGTTCCCTCCCTCCCTCTTTCCCTTTCTCCTCTTCCTTCCCTCCTTCCCTCTTTCCCTTTCTCCTCTTCCTTCCTTCCCTCCCTCCCTTCTTCTTTTTATCCCTTTCCCCCTCCTTCCCTCCCCCTCCCTCTCTCCCTCATCCCCTCCCTCCTTCCTCACCTCCTCTCTTCCTCTCTCTCTCTCCTTCCCTACCTCCCCTTTTCCCTTCCCTCTGTCTATTCCTTACCTCTCCTTCTTCCACTAACGTTTTTATTAACATTGCGCTTCCATACAACACCACCACCCTAAGCATCCTAAAGGCACCGCCCACCAAGAGCACCGAGATGGATGATGGGCGTGAAGAGGTTTCGAGGCCATAGCCCAAGCCTCGACGGGCGCCACAGTGCCAAAATGGGCGTGGTGTGCGTGCGTGCGTGCGTATGTATGTGTATGTGTGTGTCAAGGCCCGCCCGGAGAGGAAGCAAATGAAAGCAAAAGGGGGTGAGCTGTTACCATGGCGTCCCAAGCGGTAGGTTTTTTCCGGAGAGACAGCGGGAGGGGGCGAAAAAGAGGTGGAAGAATGCATAGGAAACCCATAGGATTAATACACATAAAACGAAGCGTAACATCTCGGAACAATGGGGGTGATAGTGGTTCCCCCAACACTCTCATCCTAGGAAGTCCCTGCTCGAGCTCACGTAGTCTCACACGTAAACCAGCAGCGCGACGTGCATGACTGGTGATCCAATACAGCTCCTGACGCGAACTCCCTAATACCATATCCTTCATTCATTCATTCATTCATTCCCTTCCTCATCCATCATCCTCCCTTCCTTCCTTCCTTCCTTCCTTCCTTCCTTCCCTCCTTCCTTCCTTCCCTCCCTAATTCTTCATCCTCCTTTCCTTACCTTCCTTCCCTCCTTAATCCCTCAACCTCCCTTCGTTCGTTTTTCCTTCCTTCCTTCTTTCCTTCCTCCCTTCTTTTCCTTTCCTCCCTCCTTCCCTCCCTCGTATCTCTTCTTACCATCCGTACAGGTTATCTAGGGAAAGAAGACGAGGAAAGAAGGGAAAGAAAGGAGGAGGAGAAAGGGGAAGGGGAGGGGGAGGAGGAAGAGGAAGGGGAGGAGGTGGGGAAGAGAAGGGGGCAGGAAGATTAGGGGTGGGGAGAGAAGAGGGAGGGGGAGGGGGAGGGGGAGGAAAAGGGGATGGAGAAGAAGAAGAAGGAGACAAAGGAAAAGTGTCCTACCAGGGAAATAAGAGGAAAGAGGAGAAGGAGAGGGAGAAAGAGAAAAAAGGAAAAGAAAAAGGAAAAAGGAAAAGGAAAAGAAAAAGAAAAATGAGAAAAAAAACAAAGGTAGAAGTCGAAAAAATAAGTTAGAGAAAGGGTACCCCACCGACCTAAGAAGACGAAGAAAGAAGAAAGAAAGAAAGATTGGAAGAAGAAGAAGGAGCAGGAGGAGAAGAAAGAGGAGGAGCGCCCTAGCAACACACACACCCGCCCTCAACACGCCCCCCTTCTCTACACCCTCCTCCCGGCCCGCCCACGCCCAAGAACGCCCACAAGTGCCCTCTGCCGCAGTCCATCCAGCTGTGGCGACCGTGTGTACCCGATTCCCGGTATTGTATCGCGAGTCTCGGTCATTTTTTCTTGTCTTTTATGCTTATTCTCCTATATATATATTTTTTTTTTTAGTTTTATTTTCTGGTGTAAGATTTGGTCACCTGTTATCTCGTTCGCTCTCGTTGTTTCTGCTTATTCTCGTACTTTAAAGTCGTTTCTCCTTATTTTCGTTTTCGATGTTCGTTATCGACTTTTCTGCTTATTCTCGTCTTCTTTCCTTTCTTTCTCTCTTTCTTCTTACACCCACTTTGTCTCTCTCTACTCCTCTTCCCATTTGTAGCTGTGGGCGGCCGTGTGTTTATGGGAATGTTTATTTGTGAGGGAAAAAGGTCACTAAATACTTATGCATATTGAGAGAGGGAGAGGAGGGAGGGAGGGAGGAGGGAGAGAGGGAGGGAGGGAGGGAGGACAGAGAGAGAGAGGGAGGGAAGGAAAATGAGAGAGAGAGAGAGAGAGAAGAGAGAGAGGGAGGGGAGAGAGAGAGAGGGAGAGAAGAGAGAGAGGGAGCGAGGAGAGAGAGGAGGAGGAGAGGAGAGAGAGAAGAGAGAGAGGAGGGGAGAGAGGAGGAGGAGAGGAGAGAGAGAGAGAGAGGAGAGGGAGGGAGGGAGAGAGAGAGAGGGAGGGAGGGAGGTAGGGAGGGAGGGAGGGAGGAAGGAGGGAGGGAGGGAGGGAGGGAGGGAGGGAGGGAGGGAGGGAGGGAGGGAGGAGGGAGGAGGGAGGGAGGAGGGAGGAGGGAGGGAGGAGGGAGAGAGAGAGAGAGAGAGAGAGAGAGAGAGAGAGAGAGACTCTGCATTAAATGCATATTATTTGGATTACAATTTTAAAAACGTAATTTTCAACACCTAAGTTGCATTTTCCCGATAGCTTGCAATTGCCACAGCAGCGTCACTAGACAACTTTCGTTTAGTCATTTCTGTGCATTATTGTTATTGCTTTGTTTCTTGTTGTTCTTTCTCTTTTTTCTTTTCTTTTTTTTTCCTCTACTCCTCCGTCTTCGCCCGGTGTATTCATCTTTTTCTTTTTCTTTTTCTTTTTCTTTTTCCTTCTCATTCTTTCTTTTTCTTCTTTTTCTTCTTCTTTTCTTCTTTATTATTATTATTATTATTATTATTATTATTATTATTATTATATTAATTATATTATTTATTTCATTTCTTTTCATTCTTTTACTTATCCTTATCCTTCTTCTTCTTCTAGCCCGTCTCCTCTTTTCCTTTCTTTCATGTTTACCGGTTTTCACTCTTTCATACTCCTTTTCTTTCGTAGTTTCTTAATTTTGTTAGTTTCCTTTTCAATATAAGCTGGTTATAAAGATAATAATGATAATAGCAAAAAACACAACAAAATAAAAGTAACACCCATTCAGCTGCAATTGCAACTACTACTATTTGTGCAACATGGCCTTAGATGTCTAGCAGATTTATTCTGCTTTTAACCATTACTGATAATTACAGCAACATGGAATGATGATCATGATGATGATCATGATCATGATCATCATCATCATCATCATCATCATCATCATCATCATCATCATCATCATCATCATCATCATCATCATCATCATCATCATCATCATCATCATCATCTTCATCATCATCATGATAATAATAGTAATAATAATATAAATATAATAGTTGTAATAATAATGATGATGATAATAATAATAATAATAAAACAATAATAATAATAATAATAATAATAATAATAATAATAATAATAATAATAATAATAATAATAATAATAATAATAATAATATTGATATAAATATAATAGTAGTAATAATGATAATATAATAATAATAATAATAATAATAATAATAATAATAATAATAATAATAATAATAATAATAAAATAATAATAATAACAATAATAACAACTACAACAATGATCATAATAATGATAATGATAATGATAATGATAATAACTACAACAACAATAATCATGGTCATGGAATTAAGACGAGGTTCCCTAACATTGTTGTAGTATTCAAGACTTCAATGCCTGATAATCGACAGAGCTGTCCTGGGCGACAAGAGGGTAATTGATAAGGAGACAGGGAAGGCTCAGGGCTGTCAAGACTTGAAGGTCGAACCCAGAGACTGTACAAAGGTGGTAGGAGCATTAGGTATAATTTCCTGTCATTCGGAAACTTGGACTGGACGAATTGGTATGAAGATATGGACAGGGTTATTGCAGAAAGCTGTCCTGCTCGGAACCGCAAGGATTCTCAGAAAGGAGCTTGAAGCCTGAGATTGTGGGTTACAGTCCACCCTCAAGCAGATACCCAGTGATCAAGATCTACACTGTGTAAAACAACAACAACAACAACAATAATAATAATAATAATAATAATATTAATAATAAATAATAATAATAATAATAATAATAATAATAATAATAATAATAATAATAATAATAATAATAATAATACAAAGTCTTGCACAGCAAATAAGTATATGGAAGTTTAACGCATATTATCGTATAACATAAAAACAATATTAGCCCAACATTATCATCATTAATAGCATATTACAACATTGGGCAAAAACGTTCCCACCACCCTAAACACTCGTTGCATCATGAATCAAGGAATGAAAAATGCAAATTTCATCTTATCGGTGGACTTTACAAATGAAATAGATAAATTAAATCAGTAAATACATTGAATACTATACAACAATAAATATAATCGTGATACAGAAGCTTACTCAAGCATCTGCAGACAAAAAAGACAATTTCTTCGTTGTTGTCAATGACTAAAGAATGAATCGAAGTGCTTTCCACAACAGGACATCTGCACTGTACTGTTTATCTGCCCTGATAAAAGCACGTCATAATGCCCATGCACTTGCCCAGATGGTTCAAGAACGGTGTCTTTGCTGACCTAGAACGGGGAACAAACGACTAACAGGAACGGTAGCGACGGCCAAACAGGTGGTTTACAGTAACACAGCGGTTCACTAAGGGGGAAGATATTGGAACGTTAGTGGAATATTAATAATTCGTTTTCTAATTATTATTTGGTCATCTTTTCGCACTTTGATTATCCGAGGTATGACAGAACTATCAGCCAGATGTGTTAGCACAGGCGTGAAGATCTGATGCCTAAATTTGTTTGTTTTTACAAAATGTTTTTGCATAGGATTTCTTTTAAACATCACGTACCAAGTGCTTGTAATGTTACACAGTGTTAGCTTAGATATTATAGATCCTGTTCTGTAATACACCAATGCATTCTTCACTTTTTATTACGTTATTTTAGCTGAAGTCTCTGCCTTGCACAAGTCCATGTCTCTCCCAAACATAAAATATCTACACATGTAAAGGAAATTTCACACATTCGAATGATATACAAGAACAACCTCTAAAATGCAGCAGTAGGTCAAGAAGCCAAATAAATCACATCCTTCAACGGCCGTTACAAGAGATCCTTCGCCTCTGTTTACAGAATGATGTATTGTAAAAGCATGGGTTTAGTGTAGCGTTACGGGCCAGCGTGCCGCCTGTCACTAACGCTTTCTGGAGAGGATCGCAAGCGTTGCTAGTATTCTTTGTTAGTTTTCATATCAGCCTTATCGTTAGTGTGTAAGTAATCTGAGGATAATTATGAATTATGAACATGATTCTTTTTTTTTTATTTTTTTCTGCAGTAATCGAGAGAATGAGAAAAATGCTTGGGACCATTTGCAGGTAGTAGAGAGGAAGTTGCAGCGTGTATTTGGAAATAGAACGATCTTCGGAACAAATTCTACATAACTATTTATATATTAACTTTACACTGTTGTGCGTCACGAAGAAAACGCGATTTTGAAAGATCTGCACACGATTTCTTTGTCATCTTTGGTCAGAAATTATTTTTTGTCCACAGGACAACACCAACAAGTCGTGCAGATATGTAGAAATGACGATAAGATTTTTTATAAAAAAAAACTAATAACCGACAGTTATATATATATATATAGAAAATAAAATAATATATAATAGATAGTATAATATATATAGTAAAAGATATATAATATATTTTTTTGTGTGTATATATATATATATATATATATATATTTATATATATATTGTGTGTGTGTGTGTGTGTGTGTGTGTGTGTGTGTGTGTGTGTGTGAGTATATATATATATATATATATATATTATATATATATAGAGAGAGAGAGAGAGAGAGAGAAGGACGAGAGAGAGGAGAGAGGAGAGAGAGAGAGAGAGAGAGAGAGAGGAGAGAAGAGAGAGAGAGGCCCCCTACATTTTTTGCAGGCCTGACAGAATGAGCAAATGAAGACGGGGAGGAAGAGACCGGGCCGGGGGTCATGAGGAACGCCGCCCATAAACAGAGGGTTGACGGGAATGCCATACACCACCAAAGACGAGGAGGTTATTTATCACAATACACAACACCTTTTTGCTTGTTTCTGCGTCTGTATAAATATTTCTTTTTGCTGAACAGTAAAAAAGGAAATATAGATTTAAAAAATAAATAAAATTAACACCATCTTCGACGAATTGCATGCCACATTGTACAAGATAAGATGAACATATTTTATGAATAAACAAAATCTGGGTTGATATCGCCTATGTGATAAAATTGGGTCACATTAATTTTTTACCAAGCTGTCGTTGGGTACTTCTCACAGTACTTGACAACCGCCACGTGGATGGTGGAGCGAATTAGAATATTTGAAAATATTCATACATCCACATAAACATATATATAATACATACATATATACATACATGCATATATACATACACACAAACATATATATACACGTGTGTGTGTACTATATACTCTATCCACGCCACACAAGCTTCCTTCACCCCCATTCACTCGCAGATATGTGAATGACTTACACTCACGGTTATTCATGTGTGGACAACTCATCACGGGCCCTGATGTTACGCGAAGGACAGAACCTTGTCATCCAAACCTCCTTCGACTTTCATGACAGTAAAAAGTAAGAAGGAAAAAAGGAGAATGTTTGGAGAGATGACAGACAGTGGAAGAGATGGCTTTTTTCGAATGGGGATTTAGAGAGAAGGGTAAAAAAAGGATAATAAAATATGAGGAAAGGAATGTGGAAGAGAGAATGAATGAGAAAGAGGGAATGAGAAAAGGGGTGATAGAGTGTACTAGAGGGAGTGTATAAGGATTGATAGAAAAAGAGAGTAAATGACAGAATTAGAAAGAGAAGGAGGAGAGAATAAGAGTAGCAAAGGGAAAAGGCGAGAGAATTATTTGATAAACTTACATATGTAAGAAAGTAAAAAAAAAAAGTGAAAACGATATAGCTAACTAGGAAGAGAACGATAAAGAGGAAGAAGAAAAAAAAAAACAAAACATGTAGAAAGAGTGGCATGGAATAAGAACAACAAAACACGAACACTGGAATTTTAATTGTATGAGTAAAAACTGCATATTATAATGAAACGAGAGAAAACACCGTGAGAAAAAAAAAATAAAAACAATGAAAAAAAAGAAAACAGAACAAAAAAAAAAATTAAAACCCAGTGAATACAAACCGAAATATCAATAAATAAATAAAAATCGTAAAAAATAAAAAAATAAAATTAAAAGAAAAAAAAACAATCAGCAAACCCAACCAAACAAGTAAAGGATGGAGACGAGGAAGACAAAAAAAAAATCATCATTGTTTTGACGTCGGGGTCAGCGGGGAGAACACAGACCTGGTGGAGATGACAGATTGCAGGAACCCATGACGGAGCTTAGCCGGATGGGGCCTCGACGCACGAACGAACACACGTAGGCATATACACGTAAAACAGAGACGCACGTAGGCATACGGACGTAGAAGAGAGAGATAGATGCACATGCTTTACACATAAATGTATATACAGACATATAGAGAATGTGTGTGTGTGTGTGTGTGTGTGTGTGTGTGTGTGTGTGTGTGTGTGTGTGTGTGTGTGTGTGTGTGTGTGTGTGTGTGTGTGTGTGTGTATGTGTGAGTGGTGTATGTGTGTGTATGTTTATACACATATGCACATGGGTAAAGATGGTAAAATATCAATGTACATTATAACTGTATATAGCATGGCAATGAATTATATATGAAATCCTAACTTAGATTATGATCACACACACACACACACACACACACACACACACACACACACACACACCACACACACACCACACACACACACACACACACACACACACACACACACCCCACACACACACACACACACACACACACACACACACACACACACACACACACACACACACACACACACACACCACACACACACACACACACACACACACACACACACACACATATATATATATATATATATATATATATATATATATATATATATATATATATATATATACTATATATATATATATTATTAGTATATATTAATTATATATATTATATATATATATATATATATTATATTATATATATATATAAGTATTTATGTACGTATGTATGTGTGTGTGAGTTGTGTGTATCTTTTTATCTACTCAGTCGTTATTCATTCATATCTTGTATGTCCTTTCAACCTTTATCTCAGCCAAAACGCCATTTATTTCGCAACATTGCATAACCTCTCTCGCTGTTGCCATGTTTAACTCTCGCTCTTCGAGACACGACCCAGGAACAGCAGGAACGGACGGAAAGTGTGATCGTGTAACACGTACTGCGAGGGACCTACGCATCGTGGGCTACGCATGAGACCTACGTTTTATTTTCCTTTCTCCTGTTCTCTCTCTCTCTCTCTCTTTTTTCTTTTCTTTTTTTTTTTTTGTACCCTTTCAGTTGTCCTTCCTCCTTCTCTTTCTTCTCCTCTTTCCTTCTCCTTGTTGTTTTTTTGTTTTTTTGATTTTTGTTTTTGTTTTTTGTTTTCTAATGTCTGTGTTTATTATTCCTTTTTCTTTTTCTTTTTTTCTTTCTAACTTGTCTTTTCTTGTTCCTCCTCCCCTCCTTCTCTTTATCCCTTTTTAAATTCTTATTCCTTTCTCCCTCTTTCTTCGCTCCTCTTCCACCTTCTACCTTTTTAAATTCTACAATTTTCTTCCTATTCCTATTCTCCTCTCCTCTTTCTACTTATCTATCCTCTTTCTTATTCCTCCTGCCCTTCTTCTTCCTCTCTTTCTAGGCTTTTCTTTCTCTGCTCCTTCACCTTTCCCCTCGACCCCTTCTGAGCTTTCCTCACACCCTCTCCTCCCACGTCCCTTTCCCCTCACACCCCCTCCTTGTAAGCCTTTCGCCCGCCTTTACTACTTTCTTCCTCCCGCTCCCCTCTCCTCCTCCTTCCCTTCATGCTTCCCTCTTCCCCTCTACCTCTTCCCCCTCTCCAATCCGGCCTTCCTTCCCACCCTCCTTATACCCCTGTTATTCCCATCCTTCCCTATCCCGCTCTTCGTTTCCCCTCCTCCTACCCATCCCCCATTCCCCACTCCCTTTCCCCTTCTCCCCTCACTCGTCCCCCAGTCCACCCATACTCCCGCTCCTCTTCATCTTCTCCCTTTCTCCTCTTGACTCCCCATTCACTCCTCCTTCCCCCCTCTTACCCTCCCCCTTTCCCCTCACGTCCTCCTCCTCCCGCTCCTCCTGCCCACCTCCCCATCCTCTCTTCCCATCCCCTTCCCCTCACCTCCCTATCCGCTCCTCCTCCCGCCTCTACCTCCCGCTAATCCTACCCATCTCCCCACCTTCCCATCCAACTCTACCATCACCCGTTCCTCCCACCGACCTCCACCCCTCTCTTCCCACCTCCCTTTCCCCTCACCCTTCCCTCCCGCCCATCTCTTTCGCCCCGTGACAGCAACAGCGTCACGTAACCCGCTGCACTCAAGAGATCCACGAGTGTCTCTCCGGGTCTCCCACACAGTCAAGTGACCCAGAAGGAGTTTCGGACGATCTATCACAGTTCCCCCTTCAAGAAGAGATTCCATCGCCAGAGAACGGGACTGACCACTCGACGCGCTGATGAATGTTGTATTTTAGTGTATACTGTATTATTTTATATAAGGCTTTAATGATCTTTCTTTTCTTGTATGGAATTATAGGTGATTTATCATAGTGTCCCCTTCAAAGAAGAATTCCATCGCTAAGGCAAAGCCCACTCAAGGCTTTGATAAATGTATATAGCTATATATATTGTTATGGTTAGGAAGGCCACTGCCTCCTATCTCTTAAACAAAAGAGAGATGCAATTCTTCATGTGGTTGAGATCTTAATCCATTTTTCAGCCCGAGGACAGAAAAATGTATCTTCCATGAACGATGGAGACACCAAATACTAAAAGAATAAATATTTAAGTTCTTATACCCTGCTCTTGCTCACATTACATCACTAAACGTGTTGAGATTAAGGTTATCGTCCTATCCTTGACGTCATTCGAAGAACAAATATACCCCCTCCCCCCACATATCTTTCTTTCTCTCACGGTACATACGGACGAACATCAGTATATGTTTTCATTGAAAAAAAAAAAAACAGGACATGAACTGTTCACGTGATCTTCAACTCTGACAAAACCTCTTCTCTCTCTCTCTCTCTCTCTCTCTCTCTCTCTCTCTCTCTCTCTCTCTCTCTCTCTCTCTCTCCTCTCTCTCTCTCGTAAAGTGCAAAGGGAACGCCAGTCAGTAACTATACGTGACCCCGGACGCCAGAACATACACACGAACGAACACAGTTAAACACCCCACATGGACATCCTTGGGCGCAGATACACACTTAAAACTTTTTTTTAATTTAATTTCTGTCTAATCGTGGGTCTTTTTCTATTGGTTTATGTGTCTCTTTGTCTGCCTTTTTAAATGTTTATTTCTCTCTCTCACTTTCTCTACTCTGTTGTGTCTCATCTCTTTCTTTTCTCTCTCTTCTCTTCTCATCTCTTTTTTTTCTCTCTTCTCTTCTCTTCTCTCTCTTCCCTTCTCTTCTATCTCTTCTCTTTCTTTCTCTCTCTCTCTCTCTCTCTCTCTCTCTCTCTCTCTCTCTCTCTCTCTCTCTCTCTCTCCTTCTCCTTGACGCCATCATCAAGGGAACGTTTGTTTTGAGTTGAGGATACCTCGGGATGGGAGGGAGGGGGTAGGAAGAGAGCGGAAGGGGGGGGATGGTAGGATGGGGGGAGTCCTAGTGTTTGGTTGCTAGGTCTAGAGACGTTCCGAGGGGAGGGGGGGTGAGAGAGAGAGGGGAGGGCACTGGGGGAGAATATAAGTGAGCGAAGGTGACGTTAAAAGGAGTATAGGGGAAGAGGAAGGTGACTTCAGATGGGGAAAGGGGAGGTTGATGTCAAATGGGGAAAGGGGAAGGTGATGTCATACGATGGGGGAAGATGGTGTCATATGATGGGGAAGGGAGTGTATGATGGGAAATGGAAGCTGATGTCATATGATAGGGAAAGGTGTCATATAATGTGGGAAGGTGATGTCAAATGGGGAAAAGGGAAGGGATGTCAAAGGGGAGGAGGGGGAAGGTGACGCCATATGGGGATATGATGTAAATGGGGGAGGGTGAAGATTATGTCACATGATGAGAGAAGGTGATGTCAAATGGAGGAATGGGAAGGTGATATTAAATCGGGAGAGGGGAGAGATGTCAAATGGGGGGATGAAGTCAACTGAGGGGAGGGGAAGTT
This sequence comes from Penaeus monodon, assembly GCF_015228065.2. Lineage (NCBI taxonomy): Eukaryota > Metazoa > Arthropoda > Malacostraca > Decapoda > Penaeidae > Penaeus > Penaeus monodon. The sequence goes on from NC_051387.1 coordinate 49,504,775, forward strand.
GATGTCAAATGTTGAGAGGAGAAATGGAAGATATTAACAGAAAGAGAGTAATGTTCCTTCTTCTTCTATTTCTTCTTCTTCTTTTTCTTCTTCTTTTTCTTCTTCTTCTTCTTCGTCTTCTTCTTCTTCTTCTTCTTCTTCGTTTTCTTCTTCTTCTTCTTCGTCATCTTCGTCTTCTTCTTCTTCTTCTTCTTCTTCTTCTTCTTCTTCTTCTTCGTCTTCTTCTTCTTCTTCTTTTTCGTCTTCGTACGCGCGAAGTGAACGCCTGTGCTACAAAAGAGCGTGATATTGTCATTAACGAACGCGTCATCAGCCCAGCCATGACGTAATGTAATTTGAGGAATAAAAAATATATACATTTCTTTTCTTATAATTAAAGTCGTTTTTTTTAAGGTCATCATTATATCAAATAAAAAAGTATGATTGATATGCATATTAATAAATCTGTAACCTAGTTTCTATGCGCGTTTGTTTGTTTTCTTGTTTTGTTTTGCTGTTGTGTTCGGTGTGTGTTTATTTGTTTACTTGTTTGTGTGTTTGTTCGTTTGTTTGTCTTCTTTTGTTGTGTTCGGTTGTTTGGTTATTTGTGTGTTTGTTTGTTTGTTCGTATGCTTGTCTGTTGGTCTGTTTGGTATTTTGTTTCTTTGTTTGGCTGCTTGCTTCCTTGTATGTTTTCTTTCATTACCTCGTTCATTTTTGCTTGTTTGTGCTTGCATTGTGTTTAGTACAAGAGCACTGTCCTTCGCCCTAATTACAAACACTATACACTGCTGGTGGACGAAAGATAATCATTCTCATTATGGTCATTACGGTCAATTTGATATGCAAATTCTACTTCCAAGTTCTGTTTCTGTGCAGAGAAATGTTGGGTTAAAATACAAATTTGAAAAATATTTTATATACGTAATACATATGCAGAGTCGGTGAACACACACACACATACATACATACACACAAGCGCGCGCGCGCGCGCGCAAACACACACACACACATGTGTGTGTGTGTGTGTGTGTGTGCATTTGTGTGTGTGTGTGTGTGTGTGTGTGTATGTGTGTGTTTTGTGTGTGTGTTTTGTGTGTGTGTGTGTGGTGTTTTGTGTGTGTGTGTGTGTATTTGTGTGTGTATTAATGTGTTTGTGTGTGTGTGTGTGTGTGTGTGTGGTGTGGTGTGTGTGTGTGGTGTGTGGTGTGTGGTGTGTGTGTGTTGTTGTTGGGGTGTGTGTGTGTGTTGTGCCTACTACATACATACATACAACATACATACATATATATATATATATATAATATATATATAATATATTATATATCATATATATAAAATATATATTAAAATATATATATATTATATATATATGAATGTATATATGTATATATGTGTATATATAGATAGTTGAAAATGATAAAATACGAAAATAGAAAATTTAAAAAGATAATTTTATAGATATTGTTATGGTTAGGAAGGCCAATGCCTCCTATCTCTTACCCCCCCCCCCCTCCTTTAAACAAAAGAGAGAGCCATTTCTCATGTGGTTGATGATCTTAATCCAGTTTTCAGCCATGAGGAAAGAAAAAGTATCTTCCAATGGACGATGGCAGACACCAAATAATAAAAGAATAAATATTTTAAGTTCTTTATACCCTGCTTCTGCTACATTACATCACTAAACGTGTTGAGTAAGGTTTACGTCCATCCTTGACGTCATTCGAAGACAATGATACCCGTCCTCCCCCCACATATCTTTCTTTCCTCTCACGGTACATACGGAACGAAATTCAGATATGTTTTCATGAAAAAAAAAAAAAACAGAGACATGAATGTTCACGTGATCTTCAGCTCTGACAAAACCTCTCTTCTCTCTCTCTCTCTCTCTCTCTCTTCTCTCTCTCTCTCTCCTCTCTCTCTCTCTCTCCTCTCTCTCTCTCTCTCTCGTAAAGTGCAAAGGGAACGCCAGTCAGTAACTATACGTGACCCCGGACGCCAGAACATACACACGAACGAACACAGTTAAACACCCACCCACATGGACATCCTTGGGCACAGATACACACTTAAAGCTTTTTTTAATTTAATTTCTGTCTAATCGTGGGTCTTTTTCTATTGGTTTATGTGTCTCTTTGTCTGCCTTTTTCAATGTTTATTTCTCTCTCTCAGTTTCTCTACTCTGTTGTGTCTCATCTCCTCTTTCTTTTCTCTCTCTCCCCCCTCTCTCTCTCTCTCTTCTCTCTACTCTCTCTCTTTCCTTCTCTCTCTCTCTCTCTCTCTCTCTCTCTCCTCTATCCCTTCTCTCTCTCTACTCTCTCCCTCCCCTCTCGCTCTCTCTATCTCTCTCTCTTTACCCTTTCTCTCTCTCTCTCTCTCTCTCTCTCTCTCTCTCTCTCTCTCTCTCTCTTCTCTCTCTCTCTCTCTCTCTTATCTCTCTCTCCTCACTCTTTCTCTCTCTCTCTCTCTCTCTCCTTCTCCGTTGACGCCCATCATCAAGGGAAGTTTGGTTTGAGTGAGGATTACCCGGGGATGGGAGGAGAGGGGGTAGGAGGAGAGCGGAAGGGGGGGATGTAGGATGGGGGGAAGCCCGCCAGTCGTCCTGCAGAGCCCGTTTCCCCCCGGGCTGCTAGTGTCTAGAGCACGTCGAGGGGCAGCCCCGAGCGCGGGGGACAAGAGAGCGGGAGGGGCACTGGGGGAGACCCTATAACCAACAGTCTGAGCGCATGGGGACGTTAAAAGAGTATAGGGGCACAGAGGAAGCTGTGGCGATCTCCACCGACTACCAGCGAGGAAGCCCACACGCACAGCCCCCCACACGACGCTTGTTAACGACAACACCTGCACTCCGCACCCCGCGTGACGTTGAGTCATCCGATGGGGGACGATGTGTCATATGATGGGAAGGGATTTTGTTTTTTTAGTGTTATGGATGGAAATGGAAGTGAATGTTCATAGACAGGAAAGTGTATATAAATGTGGAAGGTGATGTCAAATGGGGAAAGGGAAGCGATGTCAAGGGGAGGAGGGGGAAGGTGACGCCATATGGGGAATATGCATTCAAATGGGGTGAGGGTGAGATTATGTCAATGCATGAGGAAAAGGTTGATGTCAAAATGGGGAATGGGAAAGTGATATTAAATCGGGAGGAGAGGGAGAGATGTCAAATGGGGGGAATGAAGTCAAATGGGGGGAGGGAAGTTGAGGTCAAATGTTGAGAGGAGAAGTCGGAAGATATTAACAGAAAGAGAGTAGTGTCTCTTCTTCTATTTCTCTTCTTCTTTTTCTTTCTTCTTCTTCTTCTGCGTCTTCTTCTTCGTCTTCTTCTGTCTCTTCTTTCTTTTTTTCTTCTAACTTCGCTTCTTCTTCTTCTTCTTCTTCGCTTCTTCTTCTTCTTTTTGCGTTTCTTTTCTCATCGTCTTCTCTCGTCTTCTTCTTCGTCCTGCGTACGTGCGAAGTGAACGCCTGTGCTACAAAAAGAGCGTGATATTGCATTAACGAGACGCGTCATCAGCCCAGCCATGACGTAATGTAATTTGAGGAATAAAAACATAATGTATACATTTCAGTTCTTATAATTAAAGCCGTTTTTTTATTAAAGGGGTCATCATTAAATCAAATAAAAAAAGTAAGATTGATATGCTATCATAAATCTGTAACCTAGTTTAACTATGCGCTTTGTTTGTTTTTGTTTTGTTTTGGCTGTGGTTGTTTATTGTTTACTTGTTGTGTGTTTGTTCGTTTGTTTGTTTCTTTGTTGTGTCGGTGTTGGTGGTTATTTGTGTGTTTTGTTGTTTTGTTTCGTAGCTTGTCTGTTGGTCTGTTTGGTTTTTTGTTTCTTGTTTGGCTGCTGCTACCTTGTATGTTTTCTTTCATTACCTCGGTCATTTATGCTGGTTTGTGCTTGCAAGTGAGTTTAAGTACAAGAGGAGCACTGACCTTCGCCCTAAATACAAACACTATACACTGCTGGAGGACGAAAGATAATCATCTCATTAGGGTCATTACGGTCAATTTGATATGCAAAATTCTACGTCCAAGTTCTGTTTCTGTGGCAGAGAATGTTTAATATTTTTTTTTATTGGGTTAAATACCAAATTGAAATAATATTATATTACGTCATACCATAGCAGAGGTCGTGAACACACACACACATACCATACATAAAAACAAGCGCGCGCGCGCGCGCGCAAACACACACACACACATGTGTGTGTGTGTGTGTGTGTGTGCATTTGTGTGTGTGTGTGTGTGTGTGTGTAGCTGTGTGTGTGTGTGTGTGTGTGTGTGTGTGTGTGTGTGTGTGTGTGTGTATTTGCGTGTGATTTATAATGTGTGTGTGTATATATGTGTGTTTGTGCGTGTGTGAGTGTGTGTGTGTGTGTGTTGGGTGTGTGTGTGTGTGTGTTGTGTGTGTGTGTGTGTGTGTGTGTGTGTGTGTGGCGTGGCCTACATACCATACATACAGACATACATACATTAAAATATATATATATATATACTAGATATATATATAATATATATATATATATATATATATATTTATACATGGATATATAGAAAAAATAATATACATATTATATATATAAAATATATATATATTATATATATATACTATATATATATATATATATATATATATATATATATATATTATTATATGAATGTATATCATGTATATATGTGTATTATATAGATAGTTGCATAGATAAATAGATAGACAGATACATAGATATAGATATAGATATATATAAATATAGATATATTATATTTTTATAGATAGATAGATAGAAAGATATTTTTATATATGACAATATAAAGTAATATATTATATACACATACTATCTATCCTATATATATATATATAATATATCTATATATATATATATATAGATATAGTATCCACTATCTATATAATACATAATATATCAGTATATATGATGTTCTATAACAATGTATATTAATCTAATATACTATATAACTTAATATTTACATAATATATACATATAAATTAATACACACACACTTATCTATATACATATATATAATTGTGTATGTATGTATGTATATATACATATATACACATATATACATATATGTATATATGTATATACATGTTTATATGTACATATAGGTATCTATGTATGTGTATATATATCTTTATGTATATATACATATATATTTAAATATCAACACACTCACACACACACACACACACACACACACACACACACACACACACACACACACACACACACACACACTACACACACACACACACACACACACACACACAAAAACACACACAACACACACACCACATATATATATATATAGTAATCTATATAGTATATTATATATCTACTATATACATATATATATATATGTATATATATATACTATATATAGATGAAGGCCACCCGGTGGGCCGCGTGCGTTAGAGCCTCAGGACTCAAGACTTCACGACGGCGCAATCTCGAGTTCAAGGGTTTAGAGTCACCGGCCGGCTCGTTGCTTTCCCCTTGGGCAATGAAGCGATTTGGCCTACCTAGGAACAACGACCATATCGCCTTGGAAGTCAAACACATGTCGTAGGAAAGTCACCGCCGTGGCACAAACCGCGGTGAGACTAGGAAGGGAATCCAAATAGGCAAGGGTGGTACTGCCCATTATAACCTTTCAGTAGTGAATGAGATGAGGCCTATGTCATCGCAGTGGAATGGAATGGCTGTTTATAATATATAATAAATATATTAACCTACTAGCTACTATATATATAATTATTAGTATATATATATGATCTAATAATATTATATATATATATTAAATAATACTATATATATATAATATATATACCCCTATATATATATAATATATACTATCATATATATAATCATCATCATAAATAACGGGTGCTCATGTTTGAGCAGCGTGGATCTCTCACCTGAGACTTCACACTCAAATCGGATCTTTTCCCGCGCTTTTCTTTAAACTTATACCATACGACAGCCCGACAAAATCCAAAAGACGTCTTTACAATTATTTTTCTCAGACTTCCTCATCGTTTTTTCTTTCTGTCCAATTAATACGTTAGTAGCTGTCTGTAACACCACATTTCAAAAACTATTGACCTTTTTTTGTCTATCTTCGAGAGCACAGAACCCAACACTCATACAACATATGACGCACAAATTGGGAAAACTAATAAGGTCTAATACCTCAGCTTTGTCCGTAAGGTAATGCTTCGGAGTCTTCCAGATGATTTATTTTTCGAGGAGAAATGTGTGGCATTGTTGGCCCAATGTAAATTCTCTTTTATATCCGGTGACATCATCATATGTATTAGTTTAAAACAGCTCCGAAGATAAGTGAACCTTTCACATTTTCCACAACCACTCCATTGATCTGTAACTGTTCTATCATTCGTTCATGCCGGTTATACTTCGAATCTCTATGATCTTAGTTTTCTTGGCATAAGAACAAAACCAGCCTTTTGCTGCTTCTCTACTGTTGTCTTGAGTAGTTGTTGTAGTTCAATGATACTGATGGCAATTCAAACTATATCATCGGCGTTCTTAGATTCTATATGTTGTATCCTCCAAACATCTACAGTTCCTTCAAAAAATTCTCTAGAGCACCTCTCATATTGCTTCAGAAATATATTAAACAAGGGCGGAGACAGAATGCACCTTGTTCGTACTCCTTGGTGGACTTCGAAACACTCTCTTAACCATAAGTGGTTCTTACAGTTGCTGTTGTTGGTCATACATGATTTTATTAGGTTGAATGATGTGTTTTTGAAATTTCATATCGTTTATGTTAGATTCCAGAGGATATAGTGATAACAGTATCAAAAGATGTCGGAGTAATCGTATGAAACACAGGTATAGGTCTTTTTATGTTCTAGGTTTTTTCTCTATGATCAATTTCAGATTTAGAATCTGTTTTCTGGTACCTTTTTCAGGGCGGAAAAAACTGCTTGTTCTTTGCAATCTTCTCCTTAACTTTAACTTATTACTTCATCAATTTAATTTTCTACAAAATTTTGCTGCTGTTGACTTATTAAGCAATGCTCCTGTTAATTGTTGCCTTGGGTGCGTCACCTTTTTTTAGGTATGGGATGGTCTAGTAAAGACTGATTTTACCAGTCTTTGGCCATACTATCTTTCCATTCCAAATTTTTCGATAACAAATTTTAGTAGAAGTATTCAACACTTTCGCCAGCATCTGATTAGTTCTGATGTTATTTCATACCTACTCCGGGCTCTTGTTATCTTTAATTCTTTTATGCTTTTATAAATTCGGTCTAGCAGTGGCGGTGGTTCATCTTCGCTGTCATTGAGTATAATAATGTTGTTGTTAGATATCTTTATCTTTTTGTATAGGTTGGAACACTATTGATTTCCATTCTATCTTTGACATTCTTTCCACACATAAACAACAAGTCCATCTCAGTTTTGAATGTAGTGTCCATGTAGGTTCAATTTTGCGATAATGATTTGTACTACTTGTAGAGTTATTTAGTGTCTTTATTGAGTAGTAACAGTTTTCAATTATCTCTGGGCAATGTTTATTTAATATTTTTATTATCTAGTCACAATAATCCTTTGAATTTTCCTGTATTTGTTTTTTAGTAAATTACTTCTTCAAACTTGGATTATTGATACCCTTGATTTTAGGACATCTTCTTGTTTCAATTCACTAGGGTTTCTTCAGATATCCAGGGGGAATTTGTATTTTTCTTTTGGCGATAGTTTCTTAAGCAGCGCTCAGCAGGAGTTCTTTTCCTTCTTCCCAAAACTCATTTGGTGTTTTATCTCTTAACATGCATTACAAAATTTGTTTGACACTGTAATTCTGTATTGTTTACTCAGAGTTTGTGTCGATCTGTAGAGGGGAGTTGGACGCTCCATCTTTTTGCGTCTTATTGAAAGTCGATAGTTGTAGTGGTAGTCACTGTTGCAGTACGGGCAACCAGTCTTGTCTTGGCCTTTTTATTACAACTTTTCATTTCTGGTTCAACCCCAATGTAGTCCAATTGGTTGCGTGTTCTTTTGTCTGTTAAGAACCACGGTAACAGTGTCTTGGGGGGTGTTGTGGTGTGGAACAATGTGGTGGCTATAACTAGATTATTTGTACTACGAATTCAATAAAATCTTCACCTCTTTAATTAATATTTCACAAGTCGAATTTTCCACATGTGTCATTTTTAGATCAGTTTTGCCTACTTGGCGGTTGAGGTCTCCCAGGATTACTTTTACATCTCAGTTAGGGATGGTGGTCTAAAAGTTCTGGAGAGTGTATAAAAAAATTCACATTTCTTCATCACTTGCAATGTTGTGGTGCGTAGCATTGTATAAATGCTAATGTTATGAGGTTTTGCTTGTATTCCTGACTTTTAAAATGCGATCATTTATAGGGCTGTACCCAATTACGTGCATTTGCATTTTTTTTTTCGTGAGAATCATAGCAACTCCGTGACTATAATGTCCTCATCTTTTCCAGAAAAAGAAACTGTCTTGTTTTCTTTAGTTTTGAAACTTCCATACTTTTCCAATCTGGTCTCACGAATTCCTAGTATTTGAATGTTGTAATCTATCCATTTCGTTACAGACAGTATGCAATTTACGCCATCTCTATTCATTTTCCTTACGTTCCACGTTCCGATTTTAATGTGCTTTCTTAATTGGACAATTTTGCTTGTCTTCTTGGTCTTCCCAGATGCCATATTTAACATTGTCAGCCTGGTTAGACCCACTGACTAACGCAGCCTTGATAACCCACGAGGACGGCGCGATGTGTATGAATTATCACTTTCTGTATTTAATCATTGGTGTAGAGGTTTGTCAGGAGAAAGAAAAGTTGACTGGAATTCCACCAGGCTCCTCTCAACTCGCCCGTTCCAACTAACTAAGAGGAACGTATCTCGACCGCTTGAAACAGTTACACTGCAAGACGCCAGACATATTGTTTGGGAAACCAGTAATCAGAGAGCCGAAGGTTGTTTCCATCAGAATCCACGCGCATGCTGCGACAGCTTCACCTCAATCCTGGCATAAGGAGCTAATAGGGTGATATCCTTGTTCAACGGGATCCCAGGGTGAAGTTTATGTCTACCCGGACATATACTATACATAAATTAAATATATATATATACTATATATATATATAATATATATATATATATATATCTATATATATATATATATATATTAGATATATATAAATATATATATATATAGTATATATATATATATATAATATATATGTCTATATCTATATGCATATATTATATCTGTGTATGTACGTGTATGTATAAAAATACATTATATATACACGCGCGTGTGTGTGTGGTTATCGTGTGTGTGTGTGTGTGTGTGTGGTGTGTGTGTGTGTAGTGTGTTGTGTAGTTGGTGGGTGTAGTAGAGAGTGTGCGTTTTGTGTGTGTGTTATGTGGCATGTGCGTGTGTTAATGTATATATATATATATAAGATATATATATAGTATATATATATATATATATATATATATACTATTATATATATATGTACTTAACCATATATACTAATCTATATATACTATATATATATATATATATATATGATATATACTATATATATATATATATCATATATATATGCGCAGTAGTGTAGTATTATGTGTGTCGTGTGTGTTATGGGTGTGCAGTGTGTGTGTGCTGTGTGTGTATGGTAGTGTGTAGTGTGTGGTGTGTGTGTGTGTTTTGTAGTGTGTGTGTGTGTGTGTGTGTGTTTGTGTGTGTGGTGGTGTGGTGTGTCTGTGTGTGTGTGTACATGTTATACTATAGTATATATTATATTCAATTATATCTATATTCAACTATAATAGATATAGATATATATATATGTAAAATATATATTATTATACATGCTACGTACATAAAATGAAACGTAATTATGGGTCATAATGCCACATGTACTGTATTGTATGGATGCATCGCAGTGTGTGAATATATAATATATGTCTATACTAAATATATATATATGAATATAATATATATATATTATATAATAATTAATTAGAGGATATATAGGTTGTTATTGATATTTAGATATTTTGTATATTGACGATTACTATGATACTATATATACTATAGTATATGACTATATATATATATCATATATATATATATATAATTACATATGTATATAATATATATACTATATATAGACTACATAGTATATCATGGTATATAATTATATATATATTAGTAGATGTATATATACTTAAAGTAATATAATACATATAGTATATGTATATGCATAAATAAAATACATGCATAATAATCAAATAAATTAAGTACTTAACAACACACACTTCAGTGTGTGACTGTGTGTGTGGGTGGATGTGGTGTTGTGTGTGTGTGTCTCGAAATTGTGTGCGTGTGTGTGTGGTTGTGTTTTTTGTATAGCGTGTGTGTGTGTGTGTGTGTGTGTGTGTAGGGGCCCGTAGGGTGAGGTGTGTTACGTTAAAATCTCTATATATATATATATATGTAATATTATATATAATATATATATTATACTATATATGTATATATATATATATATACAGATATATATACGTATATATATATATATCAATATTAATATATATATATGTATGTCATGTATGTGTGTCTTGTGTGTGGGGGGGGGGGGGGATAGTATATATATATTATGATTTAGTGATTGATAGTTATTTATAATAGATACTATAGTATATTGAAAATAATATGAAATATCTATAATGTGTGTGTTATGGTTGGGTGTGTGCTGTGATGTGTGTGTGTGTGTTGTGTCGTGTAGTGCATGTGTGTGTTGCGTGTGTGTGTGTGATGTGTGTGTGTGAGTGTGTGTGTGTGTAGTGGTGTGTGTCTGTGTGTGTGGTGTGTGTGGGTGTGTTTGGGTGGGAGTAATTATATATATATATTATATATAATGTATGATAGAATTAAGTTATATGTATATCCTATATTATATAATATACTTATATGTATATATAAAATATAATATATATATATATATATATATCTATATAATATTTATTATATTATATATATATATATATAGTATATGTATGTGTTGTGTGTGGGGGTGATATATGTATATATATATATATATCTATATTATATATATAAAACATATATATATATATATATATAATATATATATAAATATATATTACATATATCAATTTATATACCTTATACTATTATTTGTGTGTGTCTGGTGTGTGTCCTTTGTGTGTGTGTTGTGTGTGGGTGTGTGGTGTGGTTGTGTGTGTGTGTTTCAATGTGTGTACCTAGATGTTTATATAACACATATACATAAATATATATACATATATGTGTCTATATAGATCGCGTGCGTTGCACTGTCTGTGTGTGTGTGTCGTCTGTGTGTGTGTCGTGTGGTGTGTGTGTGTGTGTGTGTGGGGGTGTGTGTGGTGTGTGTGGTGTGTGTGTGTGTGGTGTGTGTGTGTGTGTGTGTGTGTGGCTGTGTGTAATCAGAAAATATATATATATATATACTAAGTATACATATATATATAAATGATATATATATATTTAGTTATATATATATATATAATTTATTAGATAATTATATAATATATATATAGTTATTTATATATATATATTATATATACTATATATATATATATATAATATATATATATATACGCATGTGTCTATATATACAGACACACATTACACACACACACGTGGTGTGTAGTGATGTGTGGTGTGGTGCAGTGTGTTTGTG
>NC_051387.1:49519037-49534037 GCF_015228065.2 Penaeus monodon
TGCTATAAAATATATATATATATATATATATATATATATATATATATAAGATTATATACATATACACACACCCACAAACCCACACACACACACACACACACACCACACACACACAACACAACACACACACACATATAGTATAATCTAATATATATATATATTATATAATATATATATATATATTATATATATTATCTATACTATATATCTATGTGTTGGGTGTGTGTGTTTGTGTGTGTGAGTGTGTGTGTGTGTGGTGTGTTGTGTGTGTGTGTGTGTGTGTGTGTGTGTGTGGTGTGTTCTTGTGTGAGTGTGTGTAAACACACTGTATGTGTTGGTGTGTGTGTGTGTAAAATTATATATATTATATCTAATATAGATATATATATATTTATATATAATATATATATATATATATATACGAATGTGCATATATTTATATATATATATATTATATATCTATAATATTATTTTAATATATATATATATATATATGTGATGTGTGTGTGTGTAGTTGTGGGTGTGTGTGTGTGTGTGTGTGTTGTTTGTGTGTTTATTTATATGTGTGTGTTTATCTATTTTGTCCACTTACTAGTATGGTTCAGTATAACGAGTGGTGACAATAGAACAATAAATGATGACAAAAATAAACAAATCAAAACAAAACCAGTTCGATAAAAAGGTTGGTCTAAATACCTGCATTTTCTAGTGTCGAAATGTGCCACGGTTTGTAAATACATTCGTTTATGTGCATGTAACGCACTAAGGGGGGTGAGAGGCTGGTCTCCAGTGTTTACTTTCGCCAGCGTATGTCCGGAGACCCCCTCCTCCCCCTTACCCCCGGAAGTAGGTGCAGTGCATTTGTTTCGAGAGCAAACGAAGGCCGAAGGAGGGGGAGGGGAGAGGGAGGGTGACACAGGTTACTTTCCACAAGGGTAAAAATCTGGGAAAAAAGGTCGGCTTGCGAAGTGCCCGGCCCTGGAATCCTTATTTCCGGAGCGTGAAAGGTTCCCCTCGCCTTTGCCGTATATATATGACGGCCTGTGTGCACAACAGACACCATATCTCATCCACCCTCATGCCTATACACAACTAGCAGATCGAAGTGGGATTGTACGGTTGAAAACACGAGGCTTGGCCGCTGCGTAAACTCAACTCGTGCTACATATATCCATTTCATTGTAACGTTTAAAACTATCCTCAGAATATAAATATACTTAAACATGAGAGTAACCACGGTATGTCCGGCGTTGCTCGCTCTAGCACTCGTCATCGGGACTTCCAGATCCCACCCGCTCGAAGGGAATCGAAAACCAAGATCCGAAGAGGGAACCGTATCGTATTCGGGCTATAAACTCTTCCGCACCGACGTCCCGCTGCCTCAGTTACCTGTCGTCGACTCCTTGGATTCTTCTGACGGCGTGGACGTGTGGTCTTGGCGCTACAACGACCAGAGGCTGGAGTACGAGTTGGATGTGCTGACACCTCCGGATGCGGAACAACAGGTGAGTCGTTTGAAATAAGGGGGGAAACGGAGGAGAAATGGGTCGGTTCAGTAAATTAAGATGTTTATTTTATAGTTAGTTATATATAAAGTTATATGCAGCAGCTTGATATAACTTTTTCATTATAATCACAAGCTAAATAGAGATCGAAAACCTGTTTTATAATATATATTTCTTCCTCCAAAAATAACGTCATTACTTTTTAATCCATCTAAACAAATAATTTACAAAAGCCTAAACGCCTCAACCTTTTCGATAGGTAAAACAAGTGTTCTCCGACTACCAACTGAATTACCAAGAGGTTATCAAGGATCTCCAGAGCGCCATTAACGAGGAATTGGGAGAGGATGAACTTTTGTGGAACCGACCCGGCCATCCCATGACGTGGGAGAAGTATCACTCTACCGAAGGTAAATATGATCTTTTTCACTCTTTTTGAAAGTTTTCTAGGTAGTTTCATATATCATCATCATCGTAACTTCCGTTACCCCTGGTGGTTATTCCAGTCAGTGTAATTTGTAATATCGTTATTTTCCAATACGAGTTGAGCAAATAAAGAAATAAAACACAAAACACAATAGATAAACAGACCGTTAATAAAAACAAACAAAAGTTTCTTAAAATAACGAAAAACAACAACAAACGACAAAATAAGATAAACAGACCGAAAAAAGTACCCAGCCGTCTCTCAAGCCGTTGTCAATCACGGCTACCTTCGCCATAACCGTTATCTGTGCTTCATAAACATTTCAAAGTCAGCTGCAGCACTGGCGGCCCTGTCCTCCAAGCGTGTAGGTCACTTCCCCGCTTTATTTTTATCTCGGGATAACAAAAGGAAATTAAAACGCTATTTAGTTCCGCTTTATTGTCCAAATATTGTTCAAGGGAAGTGCGAGTTTCCGCGTCATATAATACACGGGTGTCATTGGGTCACTAGACTGCCGTTCGAGTTTTGTTTATACTGTTGCCTTTTTAGTAATTATATTGTGGTCGTGATCATTTTATTGGCATTGTTATCGTTATGAACTTATTATTGTGATTAGTATCATAACATGAACATTATCATTATTATTATCATCATTATTATTATTGTTATTATTATCAACACCATCATCATTATTGTTATTAATATTTTGATATCATCATCATCATCAGTATCATTATCATTATTACCATATAATCATTATAATTTTTATTATCATAAGCAGTCCTTACTATCATTACCAATACTGATATTACTATCGCACCTGTCCAAATTTTCACTAATATTATTACCAATAACAGTACTTCCTACATCTCATAAAACCATTTTTTTTTGTTCCACCCTTTACAAAGAAATATCCCACAGGCCCTTATTTCCCCTCCCTTTTTCCCCTCAGATATGAACCAATTCCTCGACTACTTGGAGGGCCGTTACCCTCACCTCGTCAGCCTCATCGAGATAGGCCAGAGCTTCGAGAACAGAACCCTGCGCGTCGCCAAGGTTTCCACGGGAGGGGAGAACAAGCCCGCCATTTGGATCGATGGAGGTGAGGACTTTGACTTTTTTATACATATATAGATATTGTGTGTGTGTTTATAAATATACATATATATATATATATATATATATATATATATATATTATATATATATATATATATATATAGATATATATATATATATACACACACATATATATATATATATTATATATATAATATATCTATATATAGGATAGAATAATAGTATAGAATAGATATATAGATAATAGATAGATAGATAGATATAGATATATATATTATATATTATATATATATATTTTATATATTATATGTATCACATATATAAATATAAATATATACCTATTATATATTATGGATTACACACACACACACACACACACACACACACACACTACATACACACCACACACACACACACACACACACACACACACACAACACACACACACACACACACCACACACACCACACATATATATATATATATAATATATATATTATATATATTCTATATATATATATATATCTATAGGTGTGTGTGGGTGTGTGGTGTGTGTGTGTGTGTGTGCGTGTGTGTGTGTTGTGTTGTGTGTGGTGTGTTGGGTGTGTTGTGTGTGCATATATTATATAGATATATTCTATATATATATATATATATATATATATATATATATATATATAGATAGATACATATATATATATATACATTATACATTGATATATTATATACTTATATATATTAATTATATATAGTATAATATATTATATATATATAATAAACATTTTAATATCTTATATACTTATGTATATCATACATTTTATATATAATATTATATATATTATATAGATATATATATATATATATGTGTGTGTGTGTGTGTGTGTGTGTGTGGTGTGTGTGTGGTGTGTGTGTGTGTTGTGTGTGTGTGTGTGTGTGTGTGTGTGTGCGTGCGTGCGTGCGTGCGTGCGTGCGTGCGTGCGTGCGTGCGTGTTCATGTGTGTAATGTATGTATACATAACTTATATGCACAAATATCCCCATCGCTCCCTCTCACGCCCTCGTTCTGCCTCTCACGCCCATTCATTCTCACCCGCCCCCATTCCATTCACCCCCCAGGCATCCACTCCAGGGAATGGGTGTCCCCTGCCACAGCCATGTTCATCCTGCACCGCCTCGTCGAGTTCAACTGGGAGGACCATGAGATTATCAATGAGTTCGACTGGTACATTCTTCCCTTGGCCAACCCCGACGGTGCGTATGGCAGATGAGTCATGGGGTGAACTGATAACGGATATAGGGTTGTTTCTTGTCGTTCTTGTTGTTGTTATCGTCATTTTTTTTTTATTGGTGATTTATAAGTTAGTTGATGTGTTGGTGTTTTTTTCAGTTGTTGTCTTTGTAGAGGCAGAGATATTCTTAAAACACACACCACACACACACACACACACACACACACACACACACACACACACACACACACACACACACACACACACACACACACACACACACACACACACACACACACACACACACACACACACACACACACGCACACGCGCATTCTCACACTCACAAACACACCAAAAGCACACACACAGTGCGCAAGAAGATACTGTCCTGACGTCATTCATCAAGGTTAACATTTCGAACCTAATGATGATGATGATGATGACGATAGTAAGAGTAATACTAATTATAATAATAAGAGTAATAATAATGATAATAATAACTATGCTAATGATGATAACAACAATAATGATGATAGTAATAATACTAGTAACAACAATAATACTAGTAGTAATAATAATAATAGTAATTATAATAATAACAGCAATAATGTCAATAACTACAATAATAATAGCAGCAATAACAATAATAACAGCAATAATATTAACAATAAACCAACAGGCTACGAGTACACCCGCCACCACGACCGCCTTTGGAGAAAGACCCGATCCGTCAACCCGGAAACGCCCGGGTGCATCGGGGTAGACGCCAACCGCAACTTCGGGTATCATTGGATGGAAGGAGGCTCCTCGAGTCATCCTTGCAGTGATATCTACGCCGGCCCGACTGCCTTCTCCGAGCCCGAAACGATAGCTATTAGGGACTTCTTGATGGAGAATAAGGATCAGGTATGAGGGTTTTTCCATTGTTTCTTGTTGGTATATATATATATTTTGTTTGTTTTGTTTTGTTTTTTTTCATGTTCGTTGGTTGTTAGAGTGTAGGTTGTTATTTTGCTTTGTTAAATTTGTTTGTTTAGATTGGTGGTAAAAATTGTTTTATTTATATTAGCATAGTTACCCTTATAATGGGACAAGCTTTTCGTTTTTTGTCATTTTAATTTTTGTTCGTTTTCTTTGATCGTTTAACAATGCGGAAAACTTAAAGATACAAATATATTAATACATAAAAAATATGTATGCACATCTGCGCTCGCGCACGCACACACACACTCCTAAACCCAAACTCATTTCCACTTCCACTCCCACTCCCACTCCCACACCTACCCACACTCACTCCAACTTTCACTCCCCAATCCCCTCCTCATTCAAACTCCCACACCTACCCTTCCCTCACCCATCCCCTTCTCCCTCTCCCACTCCCCAAACCTTCCCTCACCCATCCCCATCCCCTCTCCCACTCTCACTATCCCTTTTACCCCAACAGCTGAAGGTGTACGTGTCCAATGCACGCTTATTCCCAAATGTGGATGCTTCCCTGGGGATTCAGTCAAGAAAGGCCAGAAAATTACAAGGACCTTTATGAAGTGGCACTGAATGCTACGAGCGCCCTGGAGGAATCTTATGGCACTAAGTGAGTCTGTGGCATTATTTCGTAACTTTTTTTTATTTATCTATTTTCTGTTATTTTTATTTTTGTTTATTCTTACCTTTTTTAAAGATTTCAGATGGTGTAAAGAGTTTTTTATTATAGTCGTTGGTTTTGGTATCTATTAGTTTGATTTTTTTTCGCTTCAAGTTGAAGGTAGGGATAATTTGAATGTTTTCTTTATAGACATGGCGAAAGCAAGATATATTTATTCTTCATTTTCAGATTGATGAGCCTAAAAAGAGGCATACATCATCCAGTTAAGTCAGAACCAATCAATATAGATATTCTAAGAGATTAGCTTGTAGAATATAGAATCCCGTTTTTTCATAATTCAGAACCTTTTAACTTTCATTCAACGCAATTGCTCTCTTCTCTCTCTCTCTCTCTCTCTCTCTCTTTTCTCCTCACCGTCTCTCTCTCTCTCCTTCCCTCTCCGCTCCTCTCTCTCTCTCTCTCTCTCTCTCTCCTCTCTCTCTCCGTCTCTCTCTCTCTCCTCTCTCTCGTCCTCTCTCTCTCTCCTCTCTCTCTCTCTCTCCTCTCTCTCTCTCTCTCTCTCTCTCTCTTTTCATTATTATCTTTTCTTGACATCCATTTCTCCTTCAGATACCGCATCGGAAGCATCCCCGACTTGCTGTATGTGGCGGCAGGAGGTTCCGGAGACTACGCCCTGGGAGCTGTTGGCATTCCTTACTCCTACTCCCTCGAACTCCGCGATCTGGGTGAGTTAGAATAATGCGAGAGTTTATATTGTCTCTCTCTTTTTGTAGTGTTTGTAGAAGGGATCTGGTAGAAGTGACTCTTTTTTCAATTCGTCGAGAGAGCAGAAGAGGATATCCTACGTGGCTATGCTGGAAAGTAAACTTGTAAGAAAGGTTTTTCGTCTTTGCTTTTATTCTTTTTTTTTCGATCTTTTTCTCTCGTGATGTTAGCAGAATGACTCATCTTGGAGAAATACGATTTACTTGAATCTGATCTGTTATAGACTACTCTTCATTAGTTTGTACAACTAAGTAAACGTTCCCTTTTTCCACAAATTTTTTTTTTTTTTTTCTTAAATAGTTTCACTATATGACAAGCTTCTGTAACTGTAAAACCCTTCCATTATTTCCTTTGTTGGGACATATCTAAGGCTTAACTACACCTAATACAGAAAGAAACCATCAAGGTTACCACATTGCATAGGCTGTGTTCTTACGTTCTCACAACTACTTCCAAATTACTCAAACTTCCCAACTTGGAGCACCCCTTCAAAGAGGAGTCTTCATGCGGAAATTCAGTAAGTAAACGGTCTGGCATCAGTACCTCCTAATAAACTATTCTACGGTCTGGCATCAGTACCTCCTAATAAGTTATTCTCCGGGCGTCAATAATAGAGCGTGATTTATACTATCTTCGTGTTGGTCTCCTTTGCAAGGTAAGCGTGGTAAGAATTCAGTTTTCGTTAAGGTCTTTCATAATCTTTTCGTCATATCTTCTGATACGCTGATAATCATCGCACATAAAAATAAATAAAGTATAGGTAAAGTCATTAATTTACAATGAATAAGTTTGTTCTTTCTCTCTTCATTTTGACTCCAAAATACCATTCTTACATACATATACCCATTCAGGGAGCTACGGTTTCATCCTGCCAAGAGAGCAAATCATGCCAACAGCTCGGGAAACCTACGACGGAATCAAGGCCATGGCACAAGCTGTCTTCGAAAAGCTCCAGGTTTCTGGGAGCACGAACACTGGGGTATAATAACAGGAACGTAATAGTAACGTTATGAAGTCATCTACCCCAGAGCGCCCTTGTCCTCTCGCGTCAAGCCAGTAGCCTGTCATTCCCCACTAAACTCCTCTACCCCTTTACTCATGTTCACTCATCATTCCCCCGTCATTTGTGGTCTTATTAAATCCCGTAAGTCTAGTTCACACGGGAAAGACTTTGCAACCATTTCCATGCATATCTTTATCGTCTGTATCACTCCCAAACCATTCCAGAATCTCGAATTCATTTTGGCATTTGCTCCTTATATAAGGTGTTACCCTTCCCTCTTCCCATTTTCCTGTCAAGCTATAATTTTAACCCTCCTAACCCCAACCCCAATCACTACCAGTATAAAGAGAATGTTTATTTAATCTAGTAAAACTGAAATGAACTGTCGATAGTCTGCATTTCATGGCACAGATGTGTTTGGCTTTGTCTACAATATCCCAAAGGAAGGCAGAAAAGGTGATTATTTAGCACAGGTGTAGACTTAAAAATTATATAATTGTCCTTTTACAGCACCATTAATTCATGTGATATATGATTGACAAATATGTAAGGTGTAATGCATATTTATGAGCACGATATTTATTAAATAAGTTTATTTATGTATAGGATATATTTATTGTATTAACTTATTGAATATACAAAATGTGAAGGATTCATGGTACAAAATAAGAATTCAATCACATTGTCTTTGATTTTTTATTCCTAGAGACAGCCTACAAAAATAGTAAGTATGGCATACAGTATCACATTTAACAAACTTAACAGCAGTCAGATAAAAAGTAATAATAATGATAAAAAAACATTTTTCAAGGCTCCAGACGCAGTCGCTGGCAAGAGCTATATGAAGTACTGACAATTTATGAGTAAATTACACAATAACTGGAGAAATTAGTGTGCTTTATGCAATAAACCCATTGTAATTCATCTACTTTACATAAAAAGTAAAATGTATGGTACATTTTCTGTCAACAATCTTCCCTTAACACCACCTTCACAGTTACTTTACCAATAAAAAAAAAATTGATGATATTCTGTTCAAAACTATATCAACATGAACTGCCTTTGATATGTTCATCTAACCAATACTAGTCATTACAATAACAATAATATTGATTAATTTTCCTTCTAGAACACTGCAAGCTGCTATACTTCACTAAAAACTGACTGGAACTTACACAAAAGAAATTTTCCCTCTGATAAAAAACTAGTTCTCATAAGTCCATAAAAAGAGTATTTTCATCATAACACAAAAGGACATTAGTGTTACATTAACATTAAAACCACATACATGCACATAGCACATCCAATACAAGGTCTGATCCTACACTCCTTGACTGAATACAATGCTCAATGCTGAATACTATTCCATAATGATATTGCAGCAATGAGCAGTCTCCTCATCCTTAACAGTGATTGGCATAACCACCTTCTTCTAAGTAATACTGAATAGAATTAAGAATAAAGGTCACTTTCCAATTCATGTAACTCACTTTCCGATGCAAAATCTTTTATTTAGCACCTACCATAATATCTAAAATTGCATTAACAAATTGTATTTTATGATTTTCTTCAAGTTTGTATATGCCAAAATATAGTCTTAAGTTTCCACAATAAACTTGCATCATAAAGCTATGTACTGTAACACCCAACACTAACTTGCATACATTAAATTACATGAATAGAGAAAAAGTACACCTTGTAAAAATAGTAAGCATCTGTCCCCTTTGCTGTAATTCAATTTACAAAGTATAGCACATATTTACAACATAAAATATCTTTAAAAACTGTAAGAGATAAATTTCTCTAACAAAGTGCACCTCTTGGTCTTCAAATTCCACTATACATTACACCAGCCATAACTCTTCAGCTTCCTATCAAAGGAAAATTTATCATTCTGCATTTAAAAAGGACATCTTGTGAACATAACCAAAAACACAATTGTTTAGTATGGGTAAAATCCCTATTATATATTGGCAGTATCTACAATCACTGTAACAGTAAAATAATATAAAAATAGTGATGGCAACACAAGTGATTTGGAACAATTATTTTTACCATAACTTATGAAAAGAAAGTTAGTGTATTATCAACTGGGCACAAATAGATGACAGTTGAGGATGAGTAAAACCACAAGAGGAAGAGGTAGATGAATAATTACGAAAGGAAAATCACTACTAGAGCTGAAAGAAAGGAAGGAAATTAAAGAAACTATGACCTATCCCTTCTCCATGAACTTTGCCCAGCTTTAGATAAATAAAAGACATTCAATTAATACAAAGTTATAATTATTAACATAAATACCCTCTGTTGAACCCACATTACACGATTAATAGAACTTGCAACTCAGATCATCACAGCACTTGATAAACACTGAAGTGTACAAACATGCACCTAGTGCATTCACATTTGTACCATTTTCAGACAAAAGGTAGTTTTGAATAATGCCATAAGAACCAATAAAAAAACATTACCAGCGAGTTCGTAAAAGAAAGAAAAAAATGATAATAAATAATAACTTCTTACCTACTCCTTACAAGAATCACAAAGTAATGGATCTGAATAATGGTATACATATGAGAAGTGTGTCGCAATAATTTACCACACAATCCTACATCATTCTTAGCTCAATAATCTACATAAAAAAGACTAGACACTTTTTTGAAATGCCATTAATAACAAACCACTACTAGAAATGCATGTTAAATATGTCTTCTTCAGACATCCATCTCTGAGAGAATTTTGTAAAACAAAATAGAAAGTGATAAAAAACAACGAAGAATAGGAGCAGCAAACAGAAGATGGAATCAAAAAAGAGAGAAGAGGGGAAAAAAGAAAAGAAAAGAAAAAAAAAAAAAACATTTAATTAATCATCTAAGACATCTCTAAAGCATCTTGTATGATCCCTGTTTAAATCCACTAGGTGAAAACGATGCACCTTGGTCCACTGACAAAGTAGTATCGATACATTAGGGAGAGGCAATACACAGTACACCAAACTCCCTTCTCTAAATATCTAGTCATATACCTCAAAGATATTAAAATATAAGTATTAGTCCTACAAACAAGTACAAACTAACAAAATAAAAAAGAAAAAGAAAAAAAAAAAAGAGAGAGATTCATCTTTCTCCAAATCTCATTCATTTTCCTTCACACCTTAGCACTGGCCCTTCCAAAATTAACATGAAATCTTTACACTGAATATGTACATTATTTACAGGATTTTAAATACGATTCACAATAACTGCATGGACGATGAATGCACCGTCTCGTATTCTATGCCAAAATTTGAAATGTTAAAATATATGCATATAACTCATATGATTTGCAAAGAATACTTAGCAAATGCAACTGCATTACCATGTATAACTTGACACTGATCACATTGAAAGACGTTCTTGTCACAGATAAACTGCACAAAGTAAGATTATTAAAGTTGAGCACTGGGAAACCCAAAGGGCATTTTCCAAAGTTTAAAAAATAAAAAAACTCAGATTGTAAAAATAAAGACACTACAATATTAATTGAAATTATTAATATAATAATATAATAAATAATAATAATAATAATAATAATAATAAATAATAATAATATATAATATAAAATATATAAATATAAATGATATAAATTATATAAATATAAATAATTCATATAATTAAATTATAATATCGATATAAAATATCAAAATAACATATATAAATAATTAAATATAAAATAAAATATAAAATATATAAAACATAAACATAAACATAAATATATGGAACTGTCCCATTTGCTAGTTGATAGAAGTAATTCTCACATCTGTCAACTTGCTCTTTAGAATGATATGTTGATGATACCTTGTACACTAACTGTTTCTATTCTAACTTTGGTCTGGATGAAACTATTTTGCTGACAATGTCTTGATAATTTCTACAGAACAAAAAGAAACTACCCTCATATATGATACATGACAGTCTAGAATGGATTTCTGATACATGTGCTATTAAATTATGGCAGGTATCCTTACAGATACCCTGCAATGTGATAAAGGAATAATGATATAAAAGGATAGCCCTTATTGTTTCCAAATGAAAACTGAAAATACTACAAGTTTGGCTACAGTATCCCTTGAGCAGTCTGTCAAAAGGCATTAAAAATACACATTATATACAATATTTTCTATACAATCTTGCATTCACCTCACTTGGCTTCACTCAGAGTGAAGATTCAATGGGGGTTGTAACAGGTGGAGGGGGAGGGGGAGCCGTTGGCTTAACCACATGTGACTGTCTCCCTAAAGTTGAGGGTGGCTGTGGAGCACGTGGCTTCGGTGAGCCTCCGCTGCCTCTGGGTTTTGGAGAATTTGACCCACTTGATGGCCTTGGAGGGACTGCAGGCTTTGGACGACCCAACGTACCAGTGTTACTGACTGGAGTACCAACAGCCAGTCTAGCAGGCACTGCTGGTCTGTCTTGTGTGGCAGGCACAGGAGGATAATATTTTGGCTGACCATTCTCATCCAGCATCATTGTAGGAGAGTGTCCATATGGGTATTCTGCTTGTGGATAACCTGCATGTGGTGGAACTGGTGAACCACTCATTGCATAGTGCTGTGGGCCCTGTGCTCTGTATAAGGATGGTGAGTAAGTAGCACTACCTGACTGGAGAGGAACTGCTTCATTGCTCTTTGGTGCAGTGTATGCTGATGCAGGAACAAAATTTGGTGTCCAGGAACTTGAAACTGGGGGAGAGACTGGAGGGCTCACTGAGGGTCGGAGACTAGTTGGGGGCCGAGGACTAGTTGGAGGTCGTGGGCTTGTGCGTGGTCGGGGACTAGCAGCTGGGCCCTGTGGCTGTGCGCTTGGAGCTCCAATTACTCCAACCTGTTCAGCACCATTCTGGTTGGCCAACATCTTTGCCTCTATCCTCTTGGACATTTCCTCCAAGTCAATGTATTCATCAGTCCTCTGTGAGGGGGGAATGTCATCATCCTCGCAGATGTTGTGAAGAGATCCTCTACTTCGGGCCACATTCAACTTGCTGGCACCTCCTCTCGGGGTCATTCTACTGGATGACTCTTCCTCAACCATGTGTAGAGAAGCCAGGCTCATAGACCTCTTGCTCTGGTAGCTCTTGTCTAACTGTTCATCGCTGAGGTTATGCAGCGATGCTAGACTGCCTGTACGACTATACTTGCTCTTCTTGCTTGAGGTGGTGCTGACTGCGTCTGGATTGGTACTCACACCCAACTTGTTGAGGGATGCCATGCTTGCACTCTTCTTTGATTTACCAAACATGAAGTCCTTCATTTTGCTGTACAGGGCCTCTGGTGGCTCCTCTTCAACTGCCTTTTCCTTGGTTGCTTTCAAGAAGGGTCTCTGCAAGAATGCCAAAGGATCCACATACATGGCTCTGGGTTGGTCCACACGTACAGGCTCTGGGGAAGGTGGTGCTTCAGGGACAGGTTCACACTCTATATCGTCATCATAGCCTATATGAATTGGTTCAGGGTGCTTGACTACCGGAGGCACCACTGCTTTGGGAGGTGGAGGAGCAGGCCGTGTTGGCCTTCGCTGCAGAGGAGGCTGCTTGCGACGGCCAAATATTGGTATGGCATAAATGCTTTTCTTGCGCCACATGATGTCACAGTCAAAGAATTCACAACAGTCTTGCACAGGGTCACTCAGACAGAACTTCATGCAGAAACTTTTGTGGTCGTCATCACTAGGTTCGGCTCTCGTATGATTGGTGTCTGGACTCCCGTCAACTGTGTCTTTATTAGGCACCAAGCGGATTGGGGTCCATGATGCCCACCATTGCCCAAATCAAGATCATGTGATGCCGAACTCACCACAACCTCATTTTCATCTTTCTTTTTCTTCTTTGTTTCTTGGCAAAACATGAACACTAAAGACACTCTAACACGGATTGGCATTAGTCTGAAGGTACCATTTACAAGAACAAAATGCAGCAATGCTAAATATAATCACAACACCTATCACCACTGCAATAATTATATACAGTTCAAAATTGTCTATTCGTCGCATCTCATCTGCCAACAAACAGTGCTTGAACTTCAGCGTCTGCTGACGTCTCTTTAGGTTCCTGTAGTCAAACTTGCACAGGCACTCATGGAATTCCAGAGTGGCATTGGTGTGCCTGGAGCCACACACCTCCATGGGGTCCTTCCTCCTGCAAGACAAGAAAGGTATTAGAGATAATACTTTTTCATTTACTTTACCTATCATATTCATCCATAAATCACTGATAGATGCTAATTTACAGTTACAATTTTATTTCCGCTGATCCTGAAATTGCCCATTCTCAAAAGTAAATGTTATATAACTGGACATCATTCCCATCATGTTCTTCACAAGCAGGCAGTAATACAAATATCAATGAGAACTGATGCCATTGTAAAAATTTCTCTCCGACCATTTTGTAATCAAAACATTTGTCCAGGTTTGAGAAATTATTCCTTATCATGCATTTCTTTTCTAACAATTGACATTCAGAAGTCTGTTCAGGGAAAGTTACATTATGAGAGACATCATATATCCTCGCATATATATATTATATACATATATACATACATATATATACATATACATATACATATACATATACATATATATATACATATACATATACATACACATATACATACACATTACATATACATATACAATACCATATAACTATACATATATATACCATATCATATACATTATATACACATATACAAATATCACATTACATAGATATACTCATATACATATAATATACACATATACATATATATACACATATACATATATATACCATATTACATATCTATAACACATATACATATATATACATATACATATATACCAATACATATATACATATATACATATACCAATACATATATACATATATATACATATATACATATACATACATATATATACATATATACATATATATACATATATATACACATATATACAATAATATATATACATATATATTATACATATAATATATATACATATTATATATAATAACATTATATATATATATATATACAATATAAATATATACATATAATACATATAATATATATATACATATATATAATACAATATATAGATACATATATATAACATATAATAATATATAATATATATATAATAATATAATATACATTATATATATAACATATATATATACATATATATATAATATATATAAAATATAATATATATATATATACATATATATTATATAACATATAATATATATACATATATAATATATACACATATATAATAATATACATATATATATATAAACATATACATAATAATAATAATATAAACATATATACATATACATACATATATATATATATATATGTAGAAT
>NC_051387.1:49535828-49548328 GCF_015228065.2 Penaeus monodon
TACTGTGAGTCAGTTAATTAAGTGAGAGAGTCGTATTTGTGACAGCATGGAGAGCCTCTTTTGCATATGTGAGGGAAGTGAGATTAAGTGATGAGGAGTTTTAAATATGATTGAGTGAGTAAGTTATTACGTTTGTGAGAGCGAGTGAGTTCAGAACTGATGAACATTGATTAGAAGTAATTCTAAGATTAGAACTGTCATTTTCTCTTAGATATATCTAGGATGTCAAGGGATATGCCATAATACCATTCATAAATGAATGGTATTATGGGCCATATATGATAATAGTCTTAGAAACTATTTCATGTTCTACTCATATGAAATATTTAGTTCTGCTGATTCTGTCCTCATTTTATTTATGTGTAGTAGAACCATTCCATGCACCTTTACTAAGGTATTTTATTAAAAAAATAAAAAAATAAAATAAAATAAATAAATCTTCCTTCCTTCTAGGTATAATCCATATTCAAAAGTCCTATCCCGTGAATACTATGACCAGCCGTTGATGAAGAAGATTCGCAAAGAGATAATAGACAAAGCAAGCTCTGCCAAGAAATGGGGTTTGATTCTTGGTACACTGGGCAGGCAAGGAAACACAAAAGTCATGGAAAATTTGAAGGTTGGTGTTGTTTGTCTGTTGTGGAGCTTGACATTATTAGTTTACAATATTATTTACATATATATTTTTATGTATTTCTAAAAATTATCTATCAAGAATTTTATGCAAATATTTTTAACTCCTTCAACAACAATAGACAATGAAACTTTGAAATGGTATTTGTGAAATAATAATCACGCTTTTTAGTTGTTGTTTTTTTAACCCTTTCCCGATGGGTAGTATTCATAGTGGCCTGGGCCTCGCTGCCGGGGGCTTATATTGTCGCCCTAGCATGCGCGACTACTCATGGCAAATACTAGCATCCCATACCATTTCTTCGTAATACTACGAGGATATGTTGTATTTTCAGTTTTCATTATTTTCTAAAGTCTCTACTTGCCATATTTCCTGATAAATCGAGACTGAAGGGTATTTTTGTTGTTATGTAGACTCCATAGTTGATCATTATTCAGTCTATAGTCTGAATAAAATAAGCAGTGTGTGGTATCATGGAGTTGATTTTTTTTTTTTTTTTTTTTTTTTTTTTTTTTTTTTTTTTTTTTCATAGTAATGAGAAAGTGTTAAAAACGACTTAATCACACTTTCAGTGTCAGAAAAATATATTTTGCCATGATTGTAACAAAAAAAACCTATGGAATGTCCAACTACACCAGGGATTAATAATCCCCCCGGCAAAAGTCCCGCCATGCCAGGGCATGTGCGTACGCCCCCTCGGAAAGGGTTTAACCTTTAAAAAATAGTTTTTTTTTTTTTTTTAAGGAATTGAAACTAAAAGGAATTTTAAAGCTATTTTTAACGGGCTGGGGGAAAAGGTTAGATATCAGCTGAAGGGGTTAAAGGTCAACTTTAGCTTTTCACATTAACCCCATTTTCCAGGATGGAAAAAAATTAATGCCGTCATTGTGGGGGAAATTTTAGTTGGTTTTTAAAATAGAGGGATCATTTGGTGCGAAACCCATTGTTCAGATGCTTCACAGCCTTTGGGGGCCAACATATGGAATTAGGTTTTAGCAGTCATTGCTGGGTGGAGCTTGTAGGCCGGACAAAATAAAACACTTATGTGCACGAAAGACCCATGGCCTTTTTGTATGTTTTTTTCTTTTTTTGCAAAGATTTTAATTTTTTGCTTTTTCCTGTTTTTTTTGTCATTTTTTGCTTTATTGGTAGTAAAAAGACTTTTTTCCTTACCAATTCATATCTTTTTCTTTAGTCCATCCCCGGTGCAGTAATAACAAAATAAGCAAACAGTTATTTTTGTCATTTTTTTAAAAAATTTAATTTTTCCGAATAAACCCCCTGCTGGTCACAGTCGGAAAAGAAAAAAACCCTAGATAGAAATAGCATTCCCTGGACCCAGCACTTTTCCAGTCAGGCGGGACGTACTTTCCCACACCGAAAATTAAGGGAATTTAAGTTATACCCTTTCCCAAAATCCCACTATGTTCAAAACCCCCTCTAAGAGCTCTGCAAATGGGGGATTTTTCCCTGTCATCCTGGCCTTCAGCCGAAATTCCATGACAGCAAGTTCCTGTCCCCCCTCAGCTAAATTTTACCGTGACATATCCAACATACCCCTTAAGCTAAGATTTTCATGAGTGATGGTACATCCACTAAGGAATCGTTTTTTACCACCATATCTCACCTGTTCCATTCCCTTGTTTTTTGGAATTTTTTTTTTTTTAAAAATTTTAGTATTGTAATCCCTTTTTGATTATTAAAATACAAAAAAATAATAAAAAAAAATTTAAAAAAGTATTAAAAAAAAATGAAGGAAAAATTTAAATAATAATTTACCTAATAACGCTCCTTGAAGCTAATTTTTTAGACCCACCTTTTTTGTAAATACATTTCAATAAAAAAAACTAAGTTGATTTCTTTTACCCAGCAGCATGATTAAATAACTAGGTTCACAGAAATTAAAGATCAGCATCATGGGTATGAAAATTTAAATCTCCGTTTCAATTTAGCTTAGCCTGTTCAATCCTCTCTACAAATATTAAAAATTTCTCTCAAGGGACATTTCTAACCCCTTACATACAAACCAGTTAGAATTGCTGGAAAGACTTTGTAATAGTCCGCTACTGAAATTTTCCCTGCAAGCTGGAAGCCATGAGTGACGTAGAAGCCTGGGTGAGGTGGCTCCCCAAGACGTCCTTTGTTTGGGGGTGCCCCTTTCCCGGCCCCTAAATCCCTAAAGCAACAGTGGCTCTAAAGCATGCAGAAGGGCATCCCCAGCACTACCCAAATGGTTTTCATGCAATGAAGTCGGGGAAGTGGACCCCTAATCATAAGCACCATGCCCCTTGGGGCCAGCACAAACACGGGGTCAAGGGTCTCAGGGGTCAAGCTCTAAAAAAAAGGGAATAAAATTGAGGGGGTTTTAGTTGTTTAATTTATAACTTTTTCCTTCAAAAGAACTGAAATGTTTTTAAATATTTTTTTGAGGTGTTTTGGGTTTAGTTGAAAATATGTCTTTTTTTGAGAATTATTTTTTTAAAAATGAGATAAAAGTGTATAATTTTTTCTGTCTTTTCCATAGTATATTATTTAATTTTTTTCATGTTATTAATAAAATTTTTTCCATGATATTCATTATGGATTCTTTTTAATTAGGAATAAATTGCATACTGAGAAAGCGTATAGGGAAATAGATGAATTTTTTTATTATAATTAAGGGAAAAGGAGAGAACATATACATGTTTTTACACCTCATTTTCACATATAGCTGGCACTAACAGTAATTTTGATAAAAAAAAAAATTTTTGGAATCAGTTCTTCATTATTTTTGGGTGATCACTTTTCTAAGATACTGTATGCAAAAGGTAAAACAATGCCAAAATAAAAAGTTACAGAAACAATTCCTTGGAATTGTTTTTTGACTTATGGGGGGTTTGTGTCATTTAAAATATTCTTATGAAAAATCAAAGAGAAAATGGTCTAGGAAGATGAACCCTTGGTAGGTACACATACAACCCCATTCACAGTACTACGGTATGAAAATTGTTTTTACTTTCTTTGAAAAATTTAAAAGGGGACAATTATTAATTAAATCCCCAACTTTGTTTTTTTATTATGGAAAAAGAAAATATACAAAAGACATTTTTTTATAATTTTCTTTTTTCCTAAACATAAAATTTTTAATAAATAAATTTGTGTGTGTATATACAAAAAAGGTCTTCTGAAATCTTTGGGTAAACTTAGTGAAAATTGCATTTTGGGTCAAAATAGGACATTAGAGGTATGTAATAAAAACACATATAATGCAAAATTTCTACATAATTTTAAAAAAGTTTTTTTTTTTTTTTTTTTTTTTTTTTTAAAATGAAGATAAACAAAGGGGTAAAAGAGAAATCCTCATGACAAAAAAAAAAAAAAAAAAATCTAAATTCCCTTTAAAAAATTTGCATTAAAAAAATAAAAAAAAATAAAAATAATATAATAATAAAAAAAAAATTCACATACCACACACTTGGTATCTCTGTCTTCCCTTTGGAGGTTCAAGATTCACTTTGATTCAGTATATGCAACAGGAGGGTGGGATCAAAGCATACCCCCAAATTTTTGGAAAAAATAATAAAAAAAAAAAGGGATACGAAGATGATGAAACACAACATTTCTTTTTCCGCAGCAGCCCCTTCCCCAAATTTTCCCTTCTTCAACAGGGGGCATACCCCTATAAAAAACTCATCGGAGGCCTTTCTTGGAATGCTAGCCAGTTGGGGCTGAGTGGGAAGTATCCCCCAATTTGGGGCATTTATACAGCGCCAACCCAACTTTTTCGAAGTTCCCCCAACAGATAAATCATTTTCGAAAGAGAAATTAAAAAAATTTTTTACTAGGGGTTCAAAAACAGCTAGTGAATTTTTAAAAAAAACTTAAGCAATAAGAATATATAACTTTTTTTAGTACAACACAGAATTTTTTTACTTTTTGCTGAATGAAAAAACCCTCACAATACTTTGGATATTCTATTTATACTGCCAGTTTTAATCTTTAAAAAAAAAAATACACAAAACACATTTAAAAGCGAATAAAAGAAAATGTATAATTTTTTACAAAAAAAAAAATTACAATCCCTAACAAAATTTTTAATCCTTTTAATTACCATTAAAGAATTTACATTCGAGTGTATTTTTTTTTATACTAAAATATGTCAAGTATACAAAAAACACTCAAGTATTTACAACTATTCCATCTATAAAAAAAAAAATAAAAAAATAATACTTTAGCTTTTAAATATTTATTTAATCCCCTGCAAATTCTTTTCATTTCACCAACCATTTTTCCCCCATAAATAATCCTAGCCATATCATCCCCCCCCCTAAACCTCTTCCCAATAAGAATAATGATTGATAGTAAAATAATAATAATAAATTTATATGATTAATAGTAAAAGTAATAAAAATAATAATAATTTAAAATAATAAAATAATAATAATAATAAATTTAAAATTTTTATTATTTTTATATTAATAATAATAAAAATAACAATAAAATTTATAATACTAGGTGTTTCAAAAGACCAGTATGCTATTATGTAATCATGTAATAGTACGATAGGTGTGATGCCTTTAGGGAGGTCTCTCTAGCCTGGAATTTTCCCCCCCAGGGGGATTGAGGGTCCCCTTTAAGACCACAGACCCACTGCAAGTACTTTTTTTGATCTTGTTTTCCCCTTTTTTTAGATAGTGAAGATTATTGATAGGCCCTCAGGGCATGGACTCTGCGGTCAGTCCTGAGGTTTTACTATGGTAACAGGGGGAGCAATGAAGCTCCTAGATAAAAAAATGGTGCTCACTTCCAGAGTCGGAAGCGGGGGCAGAGAACAGAGAGGTAGTGATAAAATACCCTTTGTGGGCAACCTTTTTTATTTCGAGGGTAGAGAAAATCTCTAGAGTAGCCAAAGAGAACCCAATGGGGTACCAAAAATTTCATGAATGCAGGCAAACAGTATTTTGAAATTTTTGATATTTATTGAGGGGGGGGGGGGGGAAAAAAAAACTATCTCAAATACTGTGAGAGGTGCCGACTCCTCTTTCAGTTGGTTAGGGGATTGGGGTGGATTTTTTTACAAATATCAGGCGGGGGATGGGCCAAAGTTGGATTCTGTGGCCCAAAAATGACCCGTGGGGCCCCAAAGGGTTGCCAATCCTTGCCTTAGTGAGTGCTAGTGTTTTGACCCCGTCTTTTTTGTGCTTTTTTGGGATTGTGACCAGGAATAAAGGAAGGAGAAACATTCTTTTGGCTCGCTTATTTAATTCTCCGGGAAAACCCGCTTTTTTTAGAGGGGAACTACAAAAACAACATAATAAACAACAAAAACAAAATTAAAAGAATAAAAAAAACACCTTATTCATTTCCCGCAGTGGCATGATTCCCCCTATGGATTTGAAAGGGTGTTGGTGGCCCCAAAGAGCTTGAGGGTCTTAGCAGCTCTGCCCCCCATCATGATGGGGAAAAAACGATGCTGCTCCCCGCCCTGAAATGAGGGAAAAGGTTCATTTGGGGCGAAGTTGAGAGCAAGTGGAAATTTTTTTAAGTATATGGCTTTGTTCTATGGTAAAAATCTGACCAAAAAAAAATCATGAAAGAAATGTTTTTTGAATTTTTTACAATTCTATTTGCTGTGATTTTTTTTACTATTCATACCTCAAAAACAATAAAAAGAAAAGAAAAAAAAAAACCTAAATGTGGTAATATTTCCCTCATAAAGGCAATTTACTACCCCCAACTTTCTTACAAAATTACCCTTACCGATTTTGGGGGTAAAAGGGTAATCCCCTGCCTTTTTTATGACAGATTTGGGTCGCCTTTTTGTTTTCTTCTGCGTGGGCCTGGTTTACAGAGCTCTAAAACCCCCGGGGTGCAGGGGGTTCACTGCCCCCCTTCCCCTCGCGACCTGATAAATCAACTGCCCCTTCCCTTTTTCTGTTATGGGCGGTTTGGCCCTTTCCGTTTTGAGGGGTGTAGAGAAAAATTAGGTTTTAAAATTTGCTAAAGAAACCCTTTGGTGGCCAACAAATTTCCCTACCTTTTTACATGTTAGGCCTAAGAACTGCTACAAACCCCTACAGTGGGAAAAATTTTGCATATGTGAACCCCGCTAACCATCTTTGATGTCCCATTCAGCAGTCAAACCCCCTTTTTGCTAGGATATCTACGCCATAAGAGATCTCTATTTATCTAATACGGTTACTTTTAATTTTTTGTAATTACATGTATAGGACTATTACTTAATTTTTATATAAAACCGACAAATCAATATAAAAAAACTTTCCATTTTTTGGTGTTCTGTAGGGTTTACTAAAATCAATGAAAGGTTTTCAGGGAGGAAAACATCTTTTCTTAAGCAAAAATTTGTCAGATAATACGTGAAAGACTTATTTTTTTTTCTTTTTGAGCGAACAAGTGGGGGTTCCCCATTCAAACATTTTTTAAATTAAAACAAACGCATTGTTGGAGAATATGATAAACATTTTTTCAGGGCTCATAACAATGGACTCAAGTTTTAAAAACAAATTCCCCAACAAGCTTCTGACCAAAACAAAAGGAATAATATAGCATGGCGAAAGTGGTATTTTTTTTTTCCATTTTTACTATAAATGGCTCCGGCTAATATCAAAGACTCCCAAATTTTTCCCAAAAAAAATTTTTGTTCTTTTAAACGAAAAAGGGAAATATTTTAGACAGGGTTATACATAAAAGGGATTTTTAAAAATTTGGGGGCCATGTAAGATAAATAAATAAAATTGCAATTTAAAATAAATCCCCCCCCTAAGAGGACTCAATGAGCCCAATGACATGTATTAATGTTGTTTTTTTTTTAAAATCATAGGAGGGATTTTTTGCCCAAAATTTAAACCCGATTTTCATTTTCAACCTAAATTTTCCCCTTCCAAGATTCCTTAAGGGGTGGGGTCTTTAATTTTTTGGGCTGTAACCCCCAAAAACCTTGACAGTGTTTGATATTTTCCTTGTATGACACTTCATAAGCAATCCCTTGAAACCATTTTTTTACTATTAATAACAAAGACACTGTATAAATATTACCTTTTTTCATTGAGGAAATTATGTAATAATCTAATAATGTAATAATGAAATTTGTATTCTCAATGTTGTACATCTAAATATTCTTATCTCTATGATAAATGTTATTTATCTTAGAGATAAGATTTTTTTTTCTCTACAATTCTTGTTATAGTATGCAAAATCTGATTATCATCAAGTGGAAATAAAGAATGGAAACTTTTCAAGCACAGTGTAATAAAAGTTGAACCAGAGAATGTGGTTAAACAATATTAAAAGGTAAGAATCTGCTCTTTATAATAGTTTTCATGCTGTAGTTTAATATTTATTTTGCATATTTGCAATATGCTGGGGACATCACAATCTGCAACTATTATTATTACTAGGAATATGAAAACAAATTGTAGAAATAAGATATAAAGATAGTATTTTAACTTAGTGATCATAGCCCACACCCAAAAGGAATTACAAGCTATATCTTCCCAAACATATGTGATTTATTGGTCTTTGCCAGAGTATGAAGCATGAATGAACATTTTTTTTGGTAATATTCAGCACAGTACACAGGACAAAGTTCAGAATGTACCATTAGTACTCATGGCATTTTAACTAAGAGTAGGAGATTGGCAAGGAAGTGTTTGAGGACTGTATCTGCATGTCAAAAAAACTCTTTTTCTCTTACTGAAATTCTCTTTCTCATTCTTCTCTCTCTCATTACTGAACTCACAGACCAGCCAAGCACCAAGAGTTGGCTTAATTGAGATACATGGGAAAGAAAGAGACAATTTTTTTGCCCTGGTTAATCTTTAGTTTGGATACACTAAGCTAGTGTAAATTGAAGATATTCTTGTTAAGGACAAAAATGTGCAGTTGTCAGTCTAAGAAATAAGATGCAGACATGAATGGTAATACCACAAATAAAGGAAAAAGCTTGCAGAATGTACTGCTTACAGCCAAAGTCCACTCAGTGCTCCTGAGTTTCGGCTCTATCTTGCTGTGCACACCAAGGTAAAGACAATGTTTGCCGGGGTTGTCGGGTTGCCATAAATCCTCCCCTTGGGTTTCTTATATTTGCATTATATGACAAATTTGAATAAATTTCTAGAATAGGTACACTCCCTAAAAAAAAAAGTATCTTGCCTTGGGAGTAGATGAAATTGAAACAATCCCTAGGAGTTGATTCAGAGAGGTTGGTACTTACTGTTTTCAAAGCTCATTAAAGATGAGGCTTCATAATGTGTTTAAATATTGTTTTGGAGTTGATATGGTGAGGAACTAATATCATGGCTATATTAGCAATGGAGACCTCACAGACCATTCATAGCTTAATTCTGCAGACTATCAAGAGCCAAAATGTCAAGATTAGGTATTTTGAAGCCAACCGTGTCTCTGTTGATACAGTGACACCAAGCAACTGGATCCAACAGAGACAAGGCTTAAAGTGGGCTCCCTAGATAAACAATGGAGGAAGATCAAGTAAATGTCATTCAAAACTATAAATCAATGTCCTATGTGAAAGATAAATAGAAAGCTTGCACTGAAGTGCATGAATACCATGAGCTAATGAAAACCATTTGATACTCAGTAGCAACACTCCTCACAGCTGACTGTGAGAAGGGGGCTTGGCTTGGCTGATAGTTAGTTACCATGTCCCCTTACAGTAACTTTCTCCTAGTTACTTATTTTCATTATTATTATTATTTTTTTAACATTCCATAACTACTGCAAGGGACTTCACATTACACT
Source organism: Penaeus monodon (assembly GCF_015228065.2). Lineage (NCBI taxonomy): Eukaryota > Metazoa > Arthropoda > Malacostraca > Decapoda > Penaeidae > Penaeus > Penaeus monodon. The sequence continues at coordinate 49,545,220 of NC_051387.1, forward strand.
GCAGCACACAGACAGTTGGAAACTTTTTGGCTGTTTGAATGGATACTGGGCCCTGCAGATTGTGGGGTGTGCCTATGTGGAATTCCTGGACAAGAGGCTTCTAGCATCAGTGAGGGCCATGGTGTTTCCCGAGCCAGAGCTATTTTACCTTGTCCAGGATAATACCACATCCACATGAGCAGTATTGTAGAGACATGATTTCAGCAACACGCCAATATTACAGGTGAGGATAGGTGAGGCTGACTACTTGAGTTACAGCAGCTGAATCGGTTTTCCCAAAAAGCCTTTAAAAGATGAAATGATTATAAAAAATAAGTACTATATCATCCCTGATTTTCTGGTTACTTTTAAAACTCACATCAACCAGAAATATCACCCAAAATCACCTTATAAACTCCTAAACCATTATAAACATTCATTGGGTTAGGCCTTCAGCAATTTTAGTAAACCATTTTTTTTTTATCTTGTCCCTATTAATATTTATGGATACTTTCCTTCTGTTATTGTTAAAGATATTTATTTAGTCATGGAAAATATTCATTATAAAAGCTTAACTTATTTCATTTTGTTATCATCTACAAATATTTACAATAAATATTAGGTTTATTTACAATAAACCTAAGTCGATGGTCATTATGAATTTTATCTTATCTTGTTACTTTGATACCTTGAACTACTACATATCATAAAACTATGCAAAAAAATTAATTATAAGAGTTTTTCTTATCTTTCATTGTCATCTATAATAACAATCAAAGTTTTCAGAACAGGTAGGAATAGTCCAGATTTAATTGAAACACTGTCATAAGGTACTACTATACTGTCGTCTATTAGAAGTATTTTTAATATAAACTTAGTTTTGGATTTAGAGCACAATGGAAAGTATATGTACATTAATGCACTGACTTCAATAAAACAATATGAAAATGTATATAAATAACAGTGAATTCATGATGCCCTCCTCAGTGTTAAATCGTGTTATTTCATCATTATTAGCATTTTTAAAATTTTTTTTACCAGCCCTTAGCACCTGGCAGAAGAGGTACCTGTTATCAGCTTGTCAAACTATGACACTTGTTTGCACATATTTTTTCAGGTTTCTATTTGCCTAATGACAAATAAAGTCACTATAAATGATACTTGTGAGGAATCAATCAATACCAAATTCCATAAACTTTAGAAACTGACAAGTTTTAGGAAATAAAACAAAACTGGTATCGAACATCAGTACAAATTTCTGATACAGCTACAAGGACTTAAACAATGCAATTATACACTTTAACTTATTACTTTCTTATATGTTACTACTTCCTTCATAAATATATGCAAAAAACTATTATCTATTAGAAATATTTTTAATACAAATTTAGATTTGGATCTGGAGCTCAATGGAAAGTGTACTCTTCATTAATACTTTAACTTCAATAAAGCATATATGAAGATGTGTGATATATATAATATATATATATATATATATATATATATATATATATATATATATATATTTTATATATATATAAAATATATATATATATATAATATATATAAAATATTCATGAATTCAGGATGCCCCTCCTCATTGTCATTTCTGGTACTCCCTCTTTTTTTTTATGTTTAGCTTCTTTTCACATTTAGCAGTTTTAAAATAATTTTTACCAGCTTTCATGCACCTAGTGACCTGGTAGAAGAGGTGGCTGTTATCACCCTGTCAAGCCATTGCAACTTGTTAGCACATACTTTTTTAGGTTCCTCTTTAATTAATGCCAACAAAAGTCAATATAAATGACACTTAACCAAGGTGTGGAGTCAGAGTTGGAGTCTGTAAAATGTTCGACTCTGACCGCAATATAAATTTCAGGGCCTACTTAAATTGCAAAAATCCCACTTTTTAAACACATCGCACATTTAATTTCCACCAAAGAGAATGAGATATATCACTTTCCTTTCATCATATATGTAATTTTTTAAAGCATAATGATTTTTTTTTTTTTTCAAGAATAGACAATAAAAAAGTGGCAATAGCATAGCTATAACCATTTGACTCCAGGACATGGAGTTAAAAAGTAGCCTGCATTTGTTATGAAATGCATTTTTTAGAATGGAGTGGAGAGAAAAGTTGGATACACAGGAGATCAAGAAGTGAAATAGGTGTTTGAGCAACGACTCCACAGCCTGCACTTAACTGCAAGGAATCAATCAATATCAATTCCATAAACTTAAACAATGTATTGCTTTCACATTTAGTTGCTCTGGCAAAGGCCAGGAAACCATTCCATGATGTTTATTCTGGCAAGATGTAGCTTGCCAAAAACCCCCTGACACCTTAGCAATGTAAAAAATTTAACAGCAGGCCCCTCAGTTAAACACCTCAAGGAACCCAACCTAAACGCACAAAATACCATGCAGATCGTCATATGAACAACATACCTTCTAAACCCCCTGATCTTAGCAGCTGCTTCCCAAAAAGACTCCAAAAGACGAAAAGATTACAAAAAATAAAATAAAATAAATAAGCGAAACACCATTTCTGGTTTTCCGGTTGCTTGTCAAACTCTCATTATCAACCAGAAATATCACCCAAAATCACCTTATAGACTCCTAAAGTACATCCAAAGTTTCAAATCAACCAAGCAGTAAGACTTAACGGAAGGAAAAGGCTTAAACTTACCTAAAAATATTAAATGTATGGGAGATGGGCTTTACTGTCTGCTGTTTACGCTGAATAATCAGCTGACCACCGTTCGTGTAAGCGACTACCGTATATTTTTTTTTTCATATTTGTCTATTCCTTTACTACTCATTTTGTAGAATGAATATCTTTAACGCTAAAAAAGAAAAAAAAAAAGTAGGAGACAAGAAAAACGGCCGGTTTGTTAAAATACCGAAAGATCCCAGAGATTATAAATACATATGAATGTGCATATGTACAGAAAATCGATATATCGATATATCGATATATCGATATATATATATTTTATATATATATATATATATATATATATATATATATATATATACATATATTATACATATATATAATAACCTCCTTACTCCCTGCTTCGAATAGCTTCTAGCACTGCTGTACAAATACAGTTAGTACTAGAAGTTA
>NC_051387.1:49552323-49569298 GCF_015228065.2 Penaeus monodon
TTTTGATTGAAATTGCCAAGTGATGCCCAGCCATCTGTTGGAAAAACTGATGTCTCCCAGCATGAACATGAGGAGAGTTCATTGGGGACCTGAAGTTGAGAGCAAGTGGAAATTATTTTTAAGTATATGGCTTTGTAATCTATGGTAAAAATCTGACCAAAAATACTCATGAAAGAAATGTTCCTGAATTTTGAAAATTCTATTTGCTGTGATTTTTTCTTACTTATTCAACCTCGCACATCAAAAAGAAAAGAAAAGAAAAACCTAAATGCTGGTAATATTTCCCTCATAAGGCAATTTACTACCCCAATCCTTTCTTACACAAATTACCCTTACCGATTTGAGAGGGCTAAGAGCTATATCCCATGCCTTCTTTATGACCAGATTAGGGTCGCCTTTGTCTGTTTGCTTCTGCGTGGACCTGGTTGACAGAGCTCATAAACCCCGGTGGTGCAGGGAGGTTGTCACTGCCCCGTTCCCCTCTGCGACCTGATAAATCAACTGCCCACTTCCTTTTGCTTGTTATGGTGCGGTGGGCCATTTTCCGTTTAGAGGGCTGTAGAGAAAATTAGGTTTTAAAGTTTGCTAAAGAACCATATGGGTGGCCAACAATCTCCATACCTTATTACATGTTTGGCCTAAGACACCTGCTACAACCATAGCAGTGGGAATATTTGCATATGTGAACCAGCATAACCATCTTTTGATGTCCATTCAGCAGTCACACCTCTATTTGCTAGTGCTTACACTCTACGTATATAAGAGAACTCTATTTATCTAGATACGGTTACTTTAATTAATTGTATTACATGATATAGGACTATTTACTTAATTGATCTATATAACCGACAAAATCAATATAAATAAACTCTTACCATTTTTTGTGGTGTCTGTAGGCTTTAACATAAATCAATGAACAGGTTACAGTCCAGTAACTCACTCTCTTTCTTAAGCAAAGATTATCATGATAATATTCAGTGAAAGACTTATTTTGTTTTTTCTTTATGAGCAAGAACAATGTGCGTGTTCCTGATTCATACAATTTTTTAAGTCTAAAAACAAATTGCATTGCTGGGAGACATATTGATATAACATTTTATCAGGTCTCATAACAATGTTACTCACGTTTCAAAATAAAATTTTCCTTAACAAGCTTACTGACACAACACAAAAGGAATAATATAGTCATGGCGAAAGTAGGTATTTCTATCCTTTCCATTATTTACTATAAATGGCATCTCGGCTACATATCTAAAGACTCCAAATCTCAAAAACATTTTTGTTCTTTTAAGCAGAAAATGGCAGGAAATAAAATCATAAATGTATGGTTAAGACAGATTATACACAAAGGTATTTTTAAAAATTAGGTGTGCCATGTAAGATAAAGTAACTAAACTTGCAATTATAGATAACATCCCCACTCCCTAAGAGGACTCAATGAGCCAATTGACATGTATTTATGTTGTTGTTTTTTTGTAATAATCTTATCAGTGAGAGGATTTGTGCCAATATTACCTGTATTTTCATTTTTCCAACCTAAATTTTCCCCTTCCACAGCTTTTCCTTAAGGCAGTGGGTCTTAACTTTTTTGGGCTGTAACCCAAAATCCTTGACAGTGTGTTTGATATTTTTCTCTGTATGACACTTCATAAGCAATCCATCGAAACCATTTTCTTTACTATTAATAACAAAGACACTGTAGAAATATTACCTTTTTTTCATTGAGGAAATTATGTAATAATCTAATAATGTAATAATGAAATTTGTATTCTCAATGTTGTACATCTAAATATTCTTATCTCTATGATAAATGTTATTTATCATAGAGATAAGATTTTTTTTTCTCTACAATTCTTGTTATAGTATGCAAAACTGATTATCAGCAAGTGGAATAAAGAATGGAAACTTTTCAAGCACAGTGTAATAAAAGTTGAACCAGAGAATGTGGTTAAACAATATTAAAAGGTAAGAATCTGCTCTTTATAATAGTTTTCATGCTGTAGTTTAATATGTATTTTGCATATTTGCAATATGCTGGGGACATCACAATCTGCAACTATTATTATACTAGGGATATATGAAAACAAATTGTAGAAATAAGATATAAAAATAGTATTTTAACATAGTGATCATAGCCCACACCCAAAAGGAATTACAAGCTATATCTTCCCAAACATATGTGATTTATTGGTCTTTGCCAGAGTATGAAGCATGAATGAATTTTTTTTTGGTAATATTCAGCACAGTACACAGGACAAAGTTCAGAATGTACCATTAGTACTCATGGCATTTTAACTAAGAGTAGGAGATTGGCAAGGAAGTGTTTGAGGACTGTATCTGCATGTCAAAAAAACTCTTTTTCTCTTACTGAAATTCTCTTTCTCATTCTTCTCTCTCATTACCGAACTCACAGACCAGCCAAGCACCAAGAATTGGCTTAATTGAGATATGTGGGAAAGAAAGAGACAATTTTTTTGGCCCTGTTAATCTTTAGTTCGGATACACTAAGCTAGTGTAAATTGAAGATATTCTTGTTAAGGACAAAAATGTGCAGTTGTCGGTCTAAGAAATAAGATGCAGACATGAATGGTAATACCACAAATAAAGGAAAAAGCTTGCAGAATGTACTGCTTACAGCCAAAGTCCACTCAGTGCTCCCTGAGTTTCGGCTCTATCTTGCTGTGCACACCAAGGTAAAGTACAATGTTTGCCGGGTTGTCGGGTTGCCATAAATCTCCCCTCGGGTTTCTTATATTTGCATTATATGACAAATTTGAGTAAATTTTCTAGAATAGGTACACTCCTAAAAAAAGTATCTTGCCTTGGTAGTAGTATGAATTGAAACAATTCCAAGGAGTTGATTCAGAAAGGTTGGTACTTACTAGTTTTCAAAGCTCATTAAAGATAAGGCTTCATAATGGTTAAGATTTGTTTTGGAGTTGATATGGTGAGGAAACTAACATCATGTTGCTATATTAGCAATGGAGACCTCAACAGACCATTCAAGCTTAATCTGCGGACATTCAGAGCCAAATGTCAAGATTGAGTATGTTGAAGCCAGCCGTGGTCTCTGTGATACAGTGACACCAAGCAACTTGATCCAACGAGACAAGGCCTAAAGTAGGCTCCTAGATAAACAATGGAGGAAGATCAAGTAAATGTCATTAAAAACTATAAATCAATGTCCTATGTGAAAGATAAATAAAAGCTTGCACTGAAGTGCATGAATACCATGAGCTAATGAAACCATTTGATACTCAGTAGCAGTATTGTAAAGACATGATTTCAGCAACACGCCAATATTACAGGTGAGGATAGGTGAGGCTGACTACTTGAGTTACAGCAGCTGAATTGGTTTTCCCAAAAAGCCCTTTAAAAGATGAAATGATTATAAAAAATACGTACTATATCATCCCTGATTTTCTGGTTACTTTTAAAACTCACATCAACCAGAAATATCACCCAAAATCACCTTATAAACTCCTAAACTATTATAAACATTCATTGGGTTAGGCCTTCAGCAATTTTAGTAAACCATTTTTTTTTTATCTTGTCCCTATTAATATTTATGGATACTTTCCTTCTTCTGTTATTGTTAAAGATATTTATTTAGTCATGGAAAATATTCATTATAAAAGCTTAATTTATTTCATTTTGTTATTATCTACAAATATTTACAATAAATATTAGGTTTATTTACAATAAACCTAAGTCGATGGTCATTATGAATTTTATCTTATCTTGTTACTTTGATACCTTGAACTACTACATATCATAAATCTATGCAAAACATTAATTATAAGACTTTTTCTTATCTTTCATTGTCATCTATAATAACAGTCAAAGTTTTCAGAACAGGTAGGAATAGTCCAGATTTAATTGAAACACTGTCATAAGGTACTACTATACTGTCGTCTATTAGAAGTATTTTTAATATAAACTTAGTTTTGGATTTAGAGCACAATGGAAAGTATACTGTACATTAATGCACTGACTTCAATAAAACATATATGAAAATGTATATAAATAACAGTGAATTTCATGATGCCCCTCCTCAGTGTTAAATCGTGTTATTTTCATCATTATTTAGCATTTTTTTAAATCTTTTTTACCAGCCCTTATGCACCTGGCAGAAGAGGTACCTGTTATCAGCTTGTCAAACTAATGACACTTGTTTGCACATACTTTTTCAGGTTTCTATTTGCCTAATGCCAAATAAAGTCACTATAAATGATACTTGTGAGGAATCAATCAATACCAAATTCCATAAACTTTGAGAAACTGACAAGTTTTAGAAAATAAAACAAACTGGTACGAACATTCAGTACAAATTTCTGATACAGCTACAAGGACTTAAACAATGCAATTATACACTTTAACTTATTACTTTCTTATATGTTACTACTTTCCTTCATAAATATATGCAAAAAACTATTATCTATTAGAAATATTTTTAATACAAATTTAGATTTGGATCTGGAGCCCAATGGAAAGTGTACTCTTCATTAATGCATTAACTTCAATAAAGCTTATATGAAGATATATATATATATATATATATATACATATATATATATATATATCTATATATATATATATATATATCTATATATATATATATATATATATATATATATATATATATGAATTTCAGGATGCCCCTCCTTATTGTCATTTCTGGTAATCCCTCTTTCTTTTTTATGTTTAGCTTCTTTTCACATTTAGCAGTTTTTAAAATAATTTTTACCAGCTTTCATGCACCTAGTTACCTGGTAGAAGAGGTGGCTGTTATCACCCTGTCAAGCCATTGCAACTTGTTAGCACATACTTTTTCAGGTTCCCCTTTGCTTAATGCCAACAAAAGTCAATATAAATGACACTTAACCAGGGATGTGGAGTCAGAGTTGACTGCAATATAAATTTCAGGGCCTACTTAAATTGCAAAAATCCCACTTTTTAAACACATCGCACATTTAATTTCCACCAAAGAGAATGAGATATATCACTTTCCTTTCATCATATATGTAATTTTTTAAAGCATAATGATTTTTTTTTTTTTTTTTCAAGAATAGACAATAAAAAAGTGGCAATAGCATAGCTATAAGCATTTGACTCAAGGACAGGGAGTTAAAAAGTAGCCTGCAGTTGTTATGAAATGCATTTTTTAGAATGGAGTCGGAGAGAGAGTTGGATACACAGGAGATCAAGAAGTTGGAGTCAGGTGTTTTGAGCAACGACTCCACAGCCCTGCACTTAACTGCAAGGAATCAATCAATATCAAATTCCATAAACTTAAACAATGTATTTGCTTGCACATTTAGTTGCTCTGGCAAAGGCCAGGAAACCATCATGATGTTTTATTCTGGCAAGATGCAGCTTGCCAGAACAACTCTGACACCTTATGAGCAATGTAAAAAAGTTAACAGCAGGCCCCTCAGCTTAAACACCTCAAGGAACCCAACCTAAACGCACAAAATACCCTGCAGATCGTCATTGAACAACATACCTTCTAAACCCCCTGATCCCGTACCATTACTGAAATCCCAGCCAGGGCCTTCTTATCCTTGTTGAGGAAATTCAGATCAAAATTACTCTGCTTTTAACCAGAATACCATAGGCAGTAGGCGAGGTGATAGTATAGTATAGCAGCGCTTCCAAAAAGATAAAGACGAAAAATTCAAAAAATAAATAATAATGCCCCCTTTTTTAAACTCTCATCAACCAGAAATATCACCCAAATCACCTTATAGACTCCTAAAGCCATCCAAAGTTCAAATCAACCAAGCAGTAAGACTTAACGGAAGGAAAAGGCTTAAACTTACCTAAAAATATTAAATGTATGGAGATGGCTTTACTGTCTGCTGTTTACGCTGAATAATCAGCTGACCACCGTTCGTGTAAGCGACTACCGTATATGATTTTTTTTGTTGTATTCCTTTACTATCATTTTGTAGAATGAATATCTTTTAACGCTAAAAGAGAAAAAAAAAAAAAGTAGGAGACAAGAAAAGGGCCGGTTTTGTTAAAATACCGAAGATCCCAGAGGATTATTAAATACTATATGAATGTGCATATGTTACAGAAAATCGATATTATCGACATATCGATATATATATATATATTTTATATATATTATATTATTATGTATATATATATATTATGATATATATATTCCTCTTCTCTCCTGCCTGTCGAATAGCTTCTATGCACTGCTGTACAATTTATCCAGTAGTACTAGAAGTTATTCGAAGACACGGAGTTAGAGGAGGTATAGCTGTAAAATATTAGAGCGATATTATATATATGATATTATATATATATTATATATATAATTTATATTATATGTATGTTTGTGTGTGTGTGTGTGTGTGTGTGGGGGGTTGGTGTGGGTGTTGTGTGTGTGTTGTTGTGTGTGTGTGTGTGTGTGTGTGTGTTGTGTGTTGTGTGTGTGTGTGTGGTGTGTGTGGTGTGTGTGTGTGTGTGTGTGTGTGTGTGTGTGTGTGTGTGGACAGCAACCATTATGTCCAACGGACAACCGCAAAATACTAATTAAGAAAAGGTTTAGGGCGAACCACCATCTCACCAAAACTGTTTACAGCTTGCCTTGTGGAAAATTTAAGAAACTAGAATGGAACGGAAAGGGTATCAAAATAGGAGACGAATACCTAAACAACCTAAGATTTGCAGACAATATTGTTCTCGTCAGTGAAATTGCAAATAAAATGCAGCAATTAATAAACGATCTGAATTGAGAGTCTGAAAGTCCGGACTTCGGATGAACAAGAAAAAGACTAAGATCATGTTCAACAGTAGAGTTCAATTCGAACAGAGGCGCTAGAGGTAGTTGGCAAAGTATATATATCTAGAGCAACTCGTCAAGACAATCACATCTACTAAAGAGGAAATAAAGCGACCATCAGTCTAGGCTGGAGCGCCTTTGGCAAACACAGTAGCATACTAAGAGGCTCCTTGCCAATGTCTAAAAAGTAAAGTCTTTAACCAATGCATCCTCCCAATTATGACCTATGGATCAGAAACATGGACCACAACCATATTACTGAGGACGAAACTAATAACTGCCCAGAGAGGGATGGAGAGGATGCTAGGAATTAGCCTTAGAGATCAGATAAGGGCGACGGGGATCAGGGAACAGACAAAAAAAGAAGATGTACTTGGATTCATCAAAGAAAAGAAATGGCAATGGGCAAGTCATATATACCGGAGACAGGACGGCAGGTGGACAAAGAAAGTAACAGACTGGGTTATAGATAACACAAAGAGACCCAAGGGCCAGCCCAATGACAAGATGGCGTGACGAAATAACGAAATGTGAGGCCAAGACTGGAAACAAAAATTGCAAGACACACAAGTTTGGAAAAGATTTGGAGAGGCTTACGTCCAGCAGTGTGGACTGATTCAGGCTGATATCTGTCTATCTATCTATATACACACACACACACACATATATATATATATATATATATATATATATATATATATATATATATATATATATATATATACATATATATTATATATATATATATAGATATATATATATATATATATATATATATATATATATATCTCAGTGTGTGCGTGCGCGCGTGTACATACACTATATATACATATATACATACATACATGCATACATACATACATACATACATATATAAAACATACACAGACACACACACACACACACACACCACAACACATATATATATATATATATATATATATATATATAGATAGAGAGAGAGAATAGGAGGAGAGAGAGAGAGAGAGAGAGAGAGAGAGAGAGAGAGATGTGTGTGTGTGTGTGTGTGTTTGTGTGTGTGTATGTATGTACACACACACAACCTACCGAAAAAAAAAATATATATATATACATATATATATATATATATATATATATATATATATATATATATATATGTATATATGGACACCTAGTTTGATAGATATGCTTTCCTTGTGTGCGTATGTATAAACATTAATTTTTTTTTTTTTTTTGTCTCCATTAATATTTATGAATATTTTCCTTTTGTTGTTTTTCAAAGATATTCAGTCTTCGAAAACATTCATTATGGAAGCTTATACTTCATTTCGTTATCATCTAAGGATATTTACAAAATAAATCGGTTAATATAAACTTTCTTATCTTATGACTTTGTTATATTGGACTAATACTTACCATAAATCTAAGCAAAACATTTATCACAAGACTTATCTTACCTTTCGTTGTTATCTATAATGGCAAGTAAAGTTTTAAGAACAGGTAAGGATAGTCCAGATTTATTTGAAACACATTACACTATCATCTATTAGAAGTTATTAAACTTAGTTTTGGATTTGGAGCACAGTAGAAAGTGTACTGTACATTAATGCATCGACTTCAATAAAGCATATATGAAGATGTATATAAACAACAGTGAATTTCAGGATGCCCTTCCTCAGTGTCATTTCCGGTCATTCCTCTTTCTTTTTGTTCGACTTCTTTACATTTATAGTAATTTTTTAAATCATTTTTACCAGCCCTCACGCACCTAGTTCCGTAGCGGAAGAGGTGGTTGTTATTACTCTGTAACCATGGTTGGGAGTGACTCACGACTTGTTTAACATATATTTTTAGTTTACTATTTCTATTTTTAGTGTTTTTCACCTTTTCCTTCTCCCATTTTTTACTAAACTGGTCCTCCTCGATCTTCTGTTTAAGGTGTGATGGTATGGCTTGACCGCAGATACCCAACTGACCATAATGATACCAGGGCAGTCCACTGACCCCCCCCAAAAAAAAAAAAAAAAAAAAAAAAAAAAACTGGGAATGATTTTTTTTAAGTGATGATCCTCTCCAAGTTAATGAGTGTGGACCCCACCAACCCCCTTCTTCCGCGCGGAGTCGTCACAGAATCGTGACATTGTGTGCTGGCTTTCGATTTCATGACCTGGGTTCTCCCGACATCAACGATGCTCGCCTGCCTTTACGTTACGGCCAATTCCCCCAGTGCGCTACTGACGGAAAAGCTGCTTGTCTGATAGTCTTATGTAATGCAGCCGGTTGGCATACATAGCATGTCAGCGGAAAGAATACGGGATGAGCATGTGCATAATGCCATGCTAAAGGTGAAATACAGACAGCCGGATGACAAATATAAGTGCCAGCCTAAAGGGTGGGTTAAATCGCCTGATGACATGTGTCCACGTCAAAGTGTTAACTGATATGACTAACCTACATGTTACGAGAATCGGTCGTAAAGTGTTTCTGATTTGAAACGATAGGTGCATTTGAGTGAACGGCTGACTCATAAGTCCAGCATGTAGTGCAAAAAGATATAATATTTTTTTACCTCCCTGTTTTGGAAGACATCAATACCCATGTGATGCACAGGTATTTGACATCATTAATAATTGAATTAACAATAACAGTGGTGAAGAGAATCATTAACAATTGAAATAACAATAACAGTGATGAAGAGAATCAAGAATTAATAATGTAATGTTACCCACAATACCTTTATTGTATGTTAATCATCGTGTTTAGAATTGGTATTTTGTGATGAATACCACTGTCAAAATTAGAAATTAATTTCATGATTCTCATGTCTTCTCTATAGAAGATGACCAGTAATACATGATTAACACTCAAATTATTTTCAAATGTTTGTTTCTCTTCATTCAATCTGTTCAATAACTTTTGTCCCTGTTTCTGGCGAGCAACGTCATCCACGTTAAGCAAAATCAAGGCAAAGGCACGCATGAACACGTTTGTGGGCTGTCAGATTAAAATTAAATTTGTAGGCGTCCTTCTGCACAAGACGAGCAATAATGATATATCAGTGCTATTACTATTACGATGGTGCAGATGATACAAAGATAATACTAGCATTATCATCTGCATTACCTTTGTAATAGATAAGAATAGTTATGATTATCATCATTATAATTTTATTATCATTATTATTGTTATTGTTATCATTATCATCACATTGTTGTCGTTATCATCATTGTTAAATTAGTAGCAGTATTATCATACCTATCATTATTTTTATTGTGAACTTCATCATCATTATCATTCTCATCCTTTCACTCGCTTCTGGTATAATTGACAGTAGTCTCTCTAGCATGTGTGTCTTTTTTCCTCTCAAGTAAAGAGAGAACGACTGGACAGTTGGACCAGTACTTTCTCTAAGCTCTAACCACATGTGCCTTAGATTTGTGGCAGGGAGACTTGTTATTAAGTAGACCTTGCATCGTTTAGCTAGTCGTGGTTTAACACTAATGTGGGTAGGGCGTGTTTCGAGCACTGTCATCAGTCGTGAGAGCTGTCCCGAATCCTTTGTCCTTAGTCAATCGTGCACATGAATCTCAAGGAGAAATTTTAAAATAAGAACGTGGGAATAAAAATTGACAACACAACTGTGGTAAGGATTTGCGAGATCCAGAATCTTGTCAGTGTTAACAATATAAAAAATATGTTTTTCCCACTGTCTTGCAAAGGGAGAACAATGAGGTGAACAGAGCAGCTTGTCTGAGATTATTGTAATTTCAAGCCAGTGCTGAAGAAAGACCGGAAGACCATATCTTACGGTTCAGACTGAAGATGCCGAGCAGATCTTGACTCTATAGTGAAGGGGTTGGTTGAACAAACCAGTCATCTTTCAGCAACCAACAAAACTGGACCCAGACTTTCTACTCGACAAGCTTGTCTGGGTCAAGGATCATACACCACAAGGGAAGAGCAGAACCCAAACTCATTGCATTTCTATTAAAAGAAGTTCCAGATAGTGTTAATATCTAGCACAGGATAGAGGAAAATAACATTGTATGTGGAGCTGTCAGTCATATACCTTAAGTTAATTGTTCTTAACTCGTTTCAGGCCATGGACCACCAACCCAAATTAAAGTAAGCTTACACAACAAACATATTGGTTGGTTTTAAATACATTTCTTCTAAACTGAATTTTGAGAAACTAGTATTTTGATTTGAAATATTTTCTTGTAATCATAAATTCCTGAAGTTCCATGAATGTTTATCTATAATTTTGCCGTGAAAATTGTGTCAAACAAACCGAGTCTTTGGATTATGTAAGATTATACAACCAAATCGTACCCTCAAATTTAATCATCAGACTTTTGGATTCTGTTTTCAATGTTGGCTGTGGTACTTTGCAGTTTACAACGCATATTATTTTCTACTGCAAATCAATTCATTTGTTTCGACTTAATGTGCAACAAACATGAAAATTTACTCTCACACATGTAGGTAGATACAAATGGCAAAAGGTATTTGACTGCATGTGATGACATATTTGGGAAGTACCAATCATACGGGCCCGAAATGACCGTAGCAGTAATATAGACCGCTGGTACACAGGAATCAAACAGGATGACCTCTCACCTCGACTGAAATATTTGTTAGTTGGATAGTACTTTAAGGTGAGGTTGATTGCGCAATGTACCTGGCAGTGAACTTCTGGGGGAACTGCAGATCAGCAGCTTCTATGGGCGAGCCACCACTGAATAAAACGCCTAGCAGGACCTGGAAAGAAGATAAGGGCGGGCAAGGCGCTGTCCTCGGCTTTGGCGGTTAAGCTTCACGTCTCAACTGAAATTGCTCCTCTGGCTTTCTTGTTTCTATGGATTAGGGCGGCGGATTCATCAAGGTTCATCTCCCATCCTTGTCTTTTTGGCTCGAAGCGCCCTAAACAGTCACATAATGTAACTAATCGAGGATAGCATTGAGAGACAATTCCAATGCCACAAACCACAGAAACACCAGAATCTAGAAAGTATTGCGGGTTTTCGTACTTTCATTGCCTGATTGTAGTGAAGGGCACTTGTCACTGTCACGGCAACGATGAGGAAGGTGTGGCTATACTCAAAGTGCTCGTCGTCTCATGTCATTGCGATAATTAAGGAAGGCGATGGGCTGGCTGGTGTGAGGCAAGTTCCTTCTCATTGCCAGGCCAGTAGACTTCATTGCAGATTGTTCATAAACCGTTAGCATGCAAAGCACCTTCAGTGTATAATTTTTATAGTTATAATAATGCGCCCAGGTTCTTCGTCAGCATAATATGCTCGTGATTACTCTTGTAACATAGTGCCCTGTGCAACCTTTACTATGGTTTCTCGATTGGCACTTCGACTATTGGACTAATACCAAAGTTGCTAAATTTCTCAGATTAATTTCCTGGTAGCCGTGTAAGACGTTTCTGATATTTTTGGCACTGATAATTTTTTGACATCAAGTCAAAAGAAAATGACCCAGCTAGCTTTCCATACATTTGTTCTTTAAGCTGTCAGAGCCGATTGTCGAACTGAAGACCTTGTTAATTTTGATATTCTATAATTTCGAATGATGTAATGAATATACCAAAGTTTATGTTATGCGATTTATCTACAATATATTCTGGGAATAACTTTTTTCACCGATCCTCCAGTGTACAAACCCAATATTTTACTGTTAAAGAATTTATTCATATAGGGTAGTGTGTACTAGCAGCTTTCCCTGATTTCAGAGGGAAGACAATACCTGCGGGTGCGTATGTTCTGGCTGGTGGGAATTAGCTTCTGTATGAGAATTACAGCTACATTTCATGGGCTGTCTCCTATTCTTACGAGGCATTTCATGTACATATTTTAGAGTTCCCTTTGGGGTTAGGCCTTTATGAAGCACTTGTCTCCTCGTCACTCCACTCCTTTTTGAGGCGCAGAATTAGGTCTATCCAATTTATTCCTTCACATGTTGCTGTGTGCATGTGAAATGCCTAGCTACTGATACTGATAGCTATTCTCTTTGGAAGCAGCGATTCCGGGTGATGGTTTCATGCGAGATGCCTGGACGCAAATAGTCTAGACAATCCCCGCTCCTTGTGCACAATAGGCACGTAAGAGGCATATGTATTTTATCACTGGATATGCATGCATGTATTTTGTATTTATTTTTTCCTTTTATTTTTAATTGTGTATTAATTATTCTTTATTTTATTGATTTATTTTACTGCGGGGAAGTATCATATCTAGGAATTCTCCGGGTAGGTCAGCATAGAGGCCATGGTTCATATTACTTCATGGTGATTAAGTTTTCTTTTTTCTTTGCTTTGTATTGACCTTCCTTTCCTTGGCCAAGGTCATACCCCATCTTCACTATGGACCAGCTTTTGAGAAGCCGATCCTCTTCATCCTTACCCTTATGTTGACACATTAGGGTCGATCACACTGTTTGCTGCCAGTCCCCAAGAGGCGAGACTAACCCCAAAGTACTTCATTAATATATTATTTGTAGTACATCATTTCCCTCCCTTAATCTACTACTGCATTTTTCTGGTGTCTGGGGTAACCTTTGCCCCACACATACACAGGTAAGCTGGAGAGGCATGGTAGTGGGGTAATGGGAGCAAGAAGTGGAATCCTTGAGATGAGGTTTCGTCTATTTCTGCCAGATCTGGACCATGCCAAGGCTTACTGTTCACCACACTTCTAAGTCTATAAATTTATCAATAGATATACACATGTGGTTAAAGCATGTTCCGTCCTTCCACATGAATAATATTATTTAGCTGATGCGATGCTCGAAATGAATTACAATATAACTTGAGTGAATTATTAACTTGATATTAAAATACTTAAATGAAATGTATGAATCTAAACGCCGTGTTAAGTCATTTGCGCACGTAAGGGAACCATTATATCTATTTGTAATATATATGTTTACCTTTAGATTTCTTGCGTGAACATAGGCATTCCATGTTCTTGGTCAATATATTGACATGTTCCGTGTGTTTGCTTCGTTAAATGGGTTACCATAATCTTCAAAGGATTTTAAGTTATTTTTATCATAACCATTTAGGCGTTATTCAAATGAAATCACTAGCTTTTCCTGGACCTTCCAGCATGTGCGGCCTATAGTGTATAGGACACTTAATCAGTATTATACCAATGATCTCTTTGCCTCACAAAGATTTCCTTAATGGTTAATGGTTAAAATAAATAAATGAGCTATACATCAAAGTGCGTATAGCCTCATAGTAAAGTATTGTGGCGAAAAAAAGGTAAACATTAGTTAATTATTAGAACAAAATGCGTTAGATGTCGAAGGTTGTACAACACTGTAAATGTATGGTAGTGAAAGGGTAAAGAGGGTGAGCAAATGAAGAAAGGGATTGGTAAAAGGGGAGGGTTACGGGGTTAAGGGCGATTAATCAAATGGACGGTATCTGTGTGCCCGAGGAAGGAAAACCAGTTGTCTAAAGAAAAAAGTAGGGGATCCCGTGAGGATGTCCAATAGGTTGGGCGGTCGGGGAAGAGAAGACGTGAGGAAAAGCAGAGGTTACCATTATGGAGTAATCAACGGGTAATAAGGATTGAGATGGGAGTCGATAAAGTAGAACAACTTGGGGAATAGACAAGGGACCGGGGTAGGAGGTGAATATCAAGAATGTCAGGAGGGGAAGGATCCAGAGGACACTTTTGTGAAAAAATGGAGTCAAGTTGCGCATCCAGGGGGAGCGGAAGGGATAATTGGAAAAAAGGGGGTGGGGGTGATGCAGATGGAGAGAGGGAAGATAAGGTGTGTTGGGAGAGAGTGGAAGTAGGGGGGATCACGAGGAAGATGAGTTGAATACCGGCAGTCCTTTGGGTGTAGAGGGAATAAGATTAGATATTAGAGGGTGGATGAGGGAGAGGAGCATTTAGGGGCATTTTTGGAAGTTTTGGATGTCCTCAAGAGTTCTTGAGGAGAGATGTTTGAAGAGATCTGAGAAGAAGGTTTTCTTATGAGGACGGGTAGAGGAGATGGGTGTAGGAGAGAATGTGGTGGATGAGGTGGAACGCTAAAAGTGACTGGTGCAACAGGTAAAGTGAGAAGAAAGGGCAGGCAACGGGGAAGTGGTAGAAATTGGAGTATCTGGATTTAAAATGGCAAAAGAAATTGACTGGAAGAGAGGGAGGTAGAGTTAGGATGTTAGGGGCTCTCTGCCAATATGTATTTGTGTAGGACTTACAGTGGCCTCTGGGATGAATAGTGTTGCACTGTACTGCTACTGCATCATAGCGAGGCTGGCAAACAGCTCCTTTTCACTGTCTGACTAGTCCTTGTAAACAGGACAATTAGCCAGGGAGATGAAAACAGTTCCAGTACAAGTATTGTGGGAGGAGTGAATCTGGGCAGGAATAGATTTGCCAGTGAGGTCACTCAGAGTATAGAATGCACTCGGATGTAATTGTTACAAGGTGTAACGATCCGAATGGCTCCAGAACTAAACATTTTGGAAACACTGTTGGAAGAGGAGGGTATTATTAGAGTAGGGAGAATTGGGGAAAAAATCGATCCTACTTAGCTGGGTTATATGGTTACATATCAAAATATATGTGCTAAGCATCAAAGGGCATATAGAAGGGTGTAATATTTGAAACGGGTAAAGAGAGGCATAGTTGATTATGAAATGTGGCTACATGTCAACAGTTCGTATAGTCAGTTATGGAATGTAGGGATTAGATCAAAGTTGCCAGAGGAAATTGTGTGGAATATTGCAAGGATGTCCGTAGGGTAAGGTAGAGATTAGTAAAGGAGAGAGGGGTTGAAGAGCAATTCGATCACAGAGTCTGGGAGAAAGTCAGGGGGGAGAGAATCCAGGGAAGAGGATTGCTGTGATAAGGATCACATCCAGGGGGAAGGGAGGGATAATAGGGAAGGAGGAGGGGATGCTGCAAACTGAAGCAGGGGGGAATGGAATATGCTGTTAGGGAGTGGCAGGAAGGGGTGTAGGGGGAAACATGAATAGGAGGAGGATAGATGTCGGCAGTTACTTTGAGTGTAGAAGGAATGGTGTAGAAAGATAGGAGGAGGGTTGCGGTGTAGGCATCTTACCGTGGGTCATGATCAGATAGTTTTGAATGTCTTCAGGAGTTTCTGCAGTGAAGTTGTTGGGAAGATCTGAGAAACAAAGGTTTTCTTATGGGGAGAGGGAGAGCAGGGGACAATGTTTGAGGGGTGGAGGGAGAGGATGGGGTAGAAGATGGGATTGAGCGTTTAGTGTGTTTGTTGAGGGATGGGTTGGGCGAGGTAGGGGATAGAAGTGGGGTGAGAAGAGGTGCTGGGGAGATGTAGAAACTCTTGGGTGGAAAAGGGAGGGGCAGAGCAATTGTTGGAGTAGGGAAGGAGAGAGAAACCTCGTCGACGTGATTCTTGTCTGCCTTTTTCATAAAGTGAGGCCAAGTTTGAATCTGAGACTTGCTACTTCAAATTCAAACTTGTAGGTAGGGGAGCCCCAATAAAATACATTTTGGGAACTGCCACAGTTGGCACCCCTGTACAGAACAGTTTGATCAATTATAACCAGTTTGGGCACAGAGAGGGCATTGTCCTGTGGAACCGCAGTTTTTGGCAAGATGGCCTAGAAGCCAACAGATCTGACAGTGACAGGGGAAAGTTTTATATGGTTAGGCAGGGAGGGACTCTCCACCAGTGTAAACATTAAATGGGAGTCTACATAAAGTTATTTTGGCAATGTTGGTGGGAGACCTACGACGGCTTCTATGGAGGATGGTGTAAGCATTACATCATCATCCAGGAGGCAGGCGAGTAAGTTTTTCTTCACAATCTAACCAATCCTTGTCAAAGATAGAGCAGTTTGTTGGGGAAGATGTTCCCCAACAGTTTCCTATTGAGGGAGGGGATGGGGTTGGGCAGGAATGGGTTTGCCAGTGAAGTCAGTTAGGGTTGCAGAAGGAAACTTTTCCCTACTTGTTGGAGGCATTACTGGAAGAGGAAATTGTTGTTAGAAGACAGGCTGTGGGGGATTATGAAAAATAGATCTCATTTGGCTGGGCTAAATGGTATTCAAGATATTTAGAGGAGGGAGTAGTAGAAAGAGACTTGTGGAGAGTGATATGTTGTGAAAGGTATCTGCAGAGTGTGGATAATAGATGCAGAATGTAATAGGGAGGATGGGTAGCTGATGAAGAAATTGTA
>NC_051387.1:49569398-49571898 GCF_015228065.2 Penaeus monodon
GATCCCAAAAAAGGGGGTTTTACAAAAAAAAGTTATACGCTAAGAGGAAGAGCAACTTTGAATTAACAAGTGGATTGAATGCTTCCTTATCTTACTGTAAGGATATAGATTTAGGGATTGATTTAATAAAGGTTTAAAGGAATATGTATATATATATATATATATATATATATATATATATATATATATATATATATATATATATTTATATATATATATATGGTACTGAAGTTCTGGTGCACCTTTATTTTACTGTTGCAACATTAGAAAATAGATCTACTGTCTAATTCACTAAATATTTAAATCCCCGGTTAGTGAAATTGAGATATGGGTATGAAATACTCTGAACCAATTAAAATTAGCAAATAAAAGTCAATTCCTAGATGACAAACATTTCCCAGATTGGAAATGATACAAAAGGGGATAAATATAATGTAATCTACTTTTCTTACATGTAAGATATGCACAAACCTTTCAAACTCTGTTTAGTACTATAGTGTGTCATCAAAATACTGATTTGGGTTTCTTTATATCTGGCATAGGGAATGTTAAGCATTCTCTGTTTTTTAAAATTTGAATGCCAATGTACACAAACATAAAGAATCTAAAAACAGACTTTCTACAATAGCAATAATCCTAGTAACAAGAACATTCTTCCTCCTTGCTAATAAATAGGTTCAAATTGATATTTTAAAAAAAAATAAATATCAATTAATAGCCTGATATCTACTCCTAAACATTTATTTTAAACTTTTAACCCATTAACATGAGCAGTTCAGTAATTTAAACAAATAAACAACTTTGACAGATGAGAGCTTCATTTTTCTAAGTTTGCATAAACTTCTTTACATATGAATTGGTAAAAGTATTATTTAATCTCAGCAATGAACTTTAAATAATACATTTATTCATATACAAACAAACAAAATGTTAAACAATTCGAATATTTTCCACAATTTCTCAGTTTCAATGCTGGAACAAATAGCAATCTCATTATTTTACTTAGTTAATGATTTCAACAGAATGGTAAGTAAGCACAGGTTACCAAGACAGACCTCAAGAAAGCAGCACTATCTAGCTAACATCTGGTGAATAGAAAAAGAAAGGTCATAATGCTGTGTGTATCTTTCAAGAGGGATTAGTGTTTGATCTTGCGAAGTCTTTTCTTAACAGAGTATTTAATGAGAAAAGCAAGTGAAGAAATTATCCTTCAGGGAAATGACCCACGGACTGTGCATTGGGAAAGATCTTGACTACTAGGAACTGCACACTCATAGGGTGAAGAATGACATGGATTTCCTTGGTATGAGCTGACAATCGTGAGCGTGGAGGCTTTATTTCATTAGAATATTTGGGAGCGCCAGAAGATGGGAGGAATTAGAATGAAAGGGAAGAGGAGGTGAACAAGGATAAGGATGAGTTGTTGTCGCTGTAGTAGTAGGAGGAGGAGGAGGTAGTAGTGGTATGTGGGGTCCCACGCCACGAGCAGGAGGAGGAGTGAGGGAGGAGACGGAGGAGGAGGGTGATGAGGGTACACCACTTCCCTCACACTCTGCCCCTTCCACACACAACGCTCTTTGTTTCACGTCCATTTTCCACCCTGTTCAGCTCACTTTTCTCTCCCTCCGACCTGCCAAACACATAGGTCGTACACTCTTAATTGTATCACAAAGCTTGAAATCAGGCCTTACCACCGACTCATGATGTTGGAGGTTGGAGAAATCCCTAGCGATGTACAGCGAGTGCACTTGTTCGGTACTTCACGCTCTCTGGTCCCTCTCCTTGCCAGCTTTCACTACCACGGTCGCAGCTGAAGCCTGGAAGAAATAACACAAGTCATTTAACACACTCGGACCTCCGTACATCACAAACCAACCTTCCGCGCCTCCTCCTTCCACAAATATACTTTACTCGCCCTTAAAGAGACATCCGCAATGAAGTAAAAAAGAGAATAAGGAGAAAATAGATTGAGGATCGGGGGAATCTGGCAAGTGGAGACGCGGGGCAACGAACACGCCGCTGCCATGAGACTGCGCACACGGGCGGCGAGCGGCGCCAACTCTAAACTCTTGGGCTTTACACGTCCAGTTGAAATCACTTCAAGTTACTGCTGCGAAAAGAGTGCAGTCTCTCATGGAACTTTGTTTTAACGAGTGAGGATGAGATGAGTTCGTTGGCTGGAGAGTATGTAGCCTTGCGTGTTGGATGAAGCCACGGCTCTCTTCTCTACTTCATTCTCCGTCCTTCTCATCGGCATTATATCGTCTTTTTCCTTTCAAATGTCTATCTGTAGAAATGGGAGCTTTGAAGGGTGCTTTTTTTTCTTTTCATTGTGTGGGTGGTATGGAGACTACCTCTTTCCATTTTTTTAAGGCCATACTGTCAAGCATCATTTGTCCTTTATAGAATATGTTTAAAAGTATCAGAAAAGTGTATATTTATAGTATAAAAGTTGTATATATATATATATATATATATATATATGATAGTATATATTGTA
>NC_051387.1:49576898-49584398 GCF_015228065.2 Penaeus monodon
CCCCGGTGACCTGTGACCTGACCTGACCTCTCTTAAGCCGGAGGGGTATTGGGTGGTGTTCAAATTCCTCTTGGGTGTAAAAATAATACCAGTGCATTTGACTAAGGGGGGAGGGGGTGAGAGTGAGATGGAGGGAGTGAGAGGGAGATGGAGGGAGGGAGAGGGAGATGGAGGGAGGGAGAGGGAGATGGAGGGAGGGAGGGAGATGGAAGAGCAGACAGGCAGGTGGATTGACTGAGACACGCACAGTGTGTGTGTGTGTGTGTGTGTGTGTGTGTGTGTTGTGTGTGTGTGTGTGTGTGTGTGTGTGTGTGTGTGTGTGTGTGTGTGTGTGTGTGTGTGTGTGCGCGTGCGTGCGTGCGTGCGTGTGTGTGTGTGCGCGTGCGTACGTGCGTGAGAGAGATGGGGGAGGGGGAGACAGACAGACACGAGATAGAGTGCGAGATAACATGGAATAATACTCAGCCAAGACGCAAGCGTGACGCCTCACCCAACATATACGAGTGTCGTAGAGATGCGTTAAGTAGAGTTAATTAGTTTTGGAACGCCAGTGTGACGCAGTTGTAATTACAGTGAGATGCTTGAGTTACATCACCAGGTTGTCGTAAATCTGTTGTTTGTTTGTTCTCGTCGGTTTTAATTTAATTCGGTTTCATTATACGCATGGTGATAATGGCGTAATAAGGCTACGGTGTAGATGAAGATCGCCCTAAGCAAACACTTAATAACAGAGATGTTTGTGCTAAAAGTCACGGAGTTGTCGTAAATCATTTGTTTTGTTTTGTATCCATGTTAATTTAGTTCTGTTTCATTACACACGATAATAACCGGGAAATAAGGCAGCGGTAAAAAAATAACGAATCGCTTTCAATAAACCACTACCGTTATACACAAAGAATCGATATTCACCGCCTGTTTATTTCAACAGACATCACCCCTTTCTTCCTGTTTTCCTCTCTCTCTCTGTCTCTTTTACAAACACTTTTTTATTTCACCTTTTTTTTTTTTTTTTTTTTTTTTTTTTTTTTTTTTTTTTTTTTTTTTGTCAAACCACATCACACTGTTATTCGCGTCACAGACCCGCCGTCACAGCGAAAGACTGAGTGTCCGGTCCGCTATGACGATACCGTTACGGGCGGGCGAGCGGGAAGCTACGTTACTTACTACAGAGATTTATGACCATTTTACAGCTATGGTCAGAGAGGCGCGTCTATAGTCATAGCAGTGTGTTGTGCTTGTGTGTGTGTGTGTGTGTGTGTGTGTGTGTGTGTGTGTGTGTGTGTGTGTGTGTGTGTGTGCGTGTGTGTGCGCGTGTGTGTGCGTGCATTTGTGTGCGTGTGTGTGCGTGCATTTGTGTGTGTGTGTGTGTGCGTGTGCGTGTGCGTGTGCGTGTGCGTGTGCGTGTGCGTGTGTGTTCATGTGCGTGTATGTTCATGTTCGTGTATGTGTGTGTTCACACGTGTGCTTGAAAATGTGAATGTGTCCACACGTGTATGCGTAAGGGCGTATATGCCATTCCCGTTCCTTGTACCAACGTGACAATCTACTGCCGGTATTACAAAAGTATGCGGCAATGCGCCCGTGGGTTGGGTCTGCGCTGCAGCTGGGATCGTAAATTAGCTATTAAAAACATCGAAGCAATATGATACAAATACTTGAGACTGAGACTAAGACATGGAAGGAAATGGCACAGAGGGACGAGCGGTCTCTGCAGGTGCTGGAGGAAGGAAGAAAAGGCGAGGAGATAGGGAAGAAAGAGATGTCGTGAAATGAAGGAAAAGAAGAATAGGTGAGTGTGGGTGGATGAATGGATGAATGTGGATGTGGGTGTGAGGATGAGAGAGAGGGGGGTGGGAGGTAGACAGACAGAGAAACAGGAAATAGTCAGAAACGGAGAGCACTAACCAACTGTGACATGATTCGAGGAAATTATTTTATATAAAAAAAAATGTCCTTTGGGAAAAAAAATCAAGGAAAGATTTTATGGTCAGACTATAAGAAAATGGCCAATCATACAGAAAAAAATAAAATAAAAAATTAACTGGTAGAGGTTTCCTTCCTTATTGACCCCCTTTATAAAAAATCCACCCATCCATAACATTCCAACCCTTCTCGAGGATATAAATTCAAAAGGGGGTTTCAACAAGTATCATACTTCCCTCTTCGCAGGGTGTCTGCATTACAGTTCACGCTTGTGTAATATTCTTAATGAGTTCCTTGTGTTCCTCTCGAAGCTCGGGGGCTAGACGTGCCAGTTCAATATGAAAGGGACCCCCGTCTCCCAGGACAAGAAACGAGTCATCCTAGTGTTTGTTTACAGTATGGTGGCGGTGAATGGCTCAGTTCATACCAGGGGCATTTCCTTGGCCCTCTCATCTACCCGACTCCCCCGCCCCCCTAATCCTGCCTCCCCATGCAACCCCCAACCTTTCCCGACCTCAAAAGGAAACGCAATGGTGCAATAATTCTCCATCACCCCCACCCCTCCCTTGGGCACTTCCCCCACCAATGCCATGCGGTGGGACATAGTTGTTCGCATATCTTAGAGAAGGAGGAAGAGGGAGAAAAACTGGGTGAAACGAAACACAAATACGATTTCCGTCCGCTGGGGGAACAGTGAGAAAAAGAAGGGAGACATAGAGATCTTTGATTATAAAGCTTATTTTGGATAGTTTTACAATACTCAAAGCTTAAGAGAGTGGGAGTAAAAAGAGAGTAAGAGAGAGGGAGAGAAGGAAAGAAAGAGAAGGCGAGAGAGAGAGAATGTAATTGTGTGACTTTGCTATCAAACCAGAGATGTTAATTCCCAGACCGTGTCACGTTGTCTGGCACACACATTTACTCTCACACGCACACATGCAAACGATCACAGACACGCACACATGTAAGTGCTCAGATGCTGATATGCGCAAGAATACTCACACACACACAAAATTGCCTATTATTTACATAACAGTAGTACATGTATAGGGATAAGCGCTATGTACACAGATGCATTATTTAAGTAGCGATTTCCAGGAAGCATAAATTTACACTTAGCAACCCGATCAAGCCTCACTCCTTCCCAAAGCTTACCATTGTTCACTTTGGCGTTGCATGAGCCGGAGACGTGAATAAAAAGCTTGAAACCGTAATTATGCTTGAATATATTACCATCACTTTTTTCGGTAATTTTTTTTGTGTTTTGTTTGGTAATTGTCATTAAAGTTCAATTCAAATTATCATAATTTATGCCTTTTACTTTTATGTCATTAAGTTCTGTCCAAATTACCTTCATTAATCTTTAACACTTTCTGACTCCCTTTTCCTCTTCCTTTTTCTTTCACTTAAACACTCTTCCGTCTCCCTTTCTCTCTTTCCCCCTCTCTGTATCTGTCTTTCTGTTCGCTGTACCCTGGTCTCCTTATCTCTCTGAATCTCTCTCTACCTCTTTGAACCTCTCTCTCCCTCTCTACATCCTTCTCCCTCTCTCTCTGCTCCCATCCCCTTCTCTCCCTCCCTCCCTTTTCTGCCCTTCTCTCCCTCCCTCCCCTTTTCTGCCCTTCTCCCCCTCCCTCTCTCTGCCCTGCCTTGTCCTGTCCTGTCCTCCCTCTCTCTCTCTCTCTGTCTCTCTCTTCCTCTATTTTCTCTCTGTCTCTCTCTTCCTCTATTTTCTCTCAGTCTCTCTCTTCCTCTATTTTCTCTCAGTCTCTCTCTTCCTCTATTTTCTCTCTGTCTCTCTCTTCCTCTATTTTCTCTCTGTCTCTCTCTTCCTCTATTTTCTCTCTGTCTCTATCTTCCTCTATTTTCTCTCTTTCTCTATCTTCCCCTATCTTCACTCTGTCTCTCTCTTCCTCTATCTTCACTCTGTCTCTCTCTTCCTCTATCTTCACTCTGTCTCTCTCTTCCTCTATCTTCACTCTGTCTCTCTCTTCCTATATTTCTCTGTCTCTCTCTTCCTCTACCTTCTCCCTCTCTCTCTTTCTCCAACTTCATTTGCCTTCCCGCTTCCTCTATCGAACTCAAAACCGTTAAACACAATTTCGATATTAAACCAAACATACTCTCCTGTCTAATACTCGTATAAACCTCCTGGAGATATGTAGCCTTAGGATTATGTCCTATTACACTTGAAGGACACCACACTCAAAAGCACTTGTGTTGAGAATAAGGGTTGATATCAGTGATAAAGAATTCTTGATACATACTCGATCGAATATCACGGGGCTAAGGTAAAGAGATTATTGTATTGACAATTCTAAAGGTCTGAATTGTGGATATGTCTAAAATGGTTGTATTTGATTATTGGCTTTGTATCAGTATGATCATTTCTAAAGGAAATACCATGGCAGACTTAGTTTATTGTATTTACAACGTTTAAACCTGAATTTAACTGGTAATAACTTTACATGTTACACAAAAATTATATTCAACCTTATAACTTACCAACATAGCATCCACACAGCATAAAGTCGTATCTCATTCCAACCATACGGCTCCAATCCCAGAATACCAAACTCACAAAACATAAGAAAAAAAATTACAACAAAAAAATATACATACCGTTCACCAGAACGAAACTAAGCTCCGAAACACGAAGCCAAAACCTTCCCTGCTGTTTCTACGATAGAAAAAAAACAACACTATCCCGTACAGGATACGAGTAAACTGCACAATTGATTCGAACACAAGTCCACGACAGCCGCACAATAGCGTAACACTGTACACGACACTACTCGGCGAGATACTGCACTCCGCGAAGTCGAGTCTGTACCGAGACCGGGCGAACGAAATCTGAACGCGCTGGCCTAGAGAAGAGGTACTGCGCTGGTTGGCATCCTCGCGTTGTATTTCCTCCTTTTTTAAAACTTCTTCAAGGTGTAGGGCGAGGTGTGACAGTAATGTATCTATCTATTTTTTGTGTGTTTGCATGGAACAGCTAGTTCTGTTATTGTTGATTTTATGCCTTTGTTCAATCTTTCTGAGATGAGGCTCTGCTGTCAGAACGATTTGGGACTGGAGTTGTGCAGGGTGAGGTCAGTGTGCCATCTCGCTTTATTACCAAGTGTCCTTCTCTGCCTCTTCTACTGCTCTCTCTCTCTCTCTCTATCTATCTATCTATCTATCTATCTATCTCTATCTCCAGTACACCATCTAGTTTCATATATCCTCCAGTCTTTATATTCACCCCACTTGTCCTCCTTTTCTTTCCTCACCTCCATTCTCCTTTCCCCCTTATATCCCCTCAATCCTCATATTCCACCCACTCCCTTTCACTCCCTCCTCCCCATTCTCCCCCCTATCCCTTCCTTTTCATTTCTTTCTCTCTCTCTCTCTTCTCACTGTACCTCATTCTTTTCCTCTCTTCCTCCTTCTTCCCTGTCTCTCTCCACTCTCCTCACTTTCCCCCCTTCCCCTCTTCTTCCCCCCGTCCACCCAGCTCCTCTTCCTCATTTTCCTTATTCCCTGCCTTTCCCCTCCCTTTCCCACCCCTTTCCCCAAATTTCCCCTCCCTTTCCCACCCCTTTCCCCAAATTTCCTCTTCCTTCCCCACCCCTTTCCCCTACTTTTCCCCTTCCCTCCTCTTCTAGCCTCCTTCCATTCCCCCTCCACCCTCTTTCCTCCCCTCTCCTTCCACCGTTCCCTTCCTTTAAATCTCCCACTCTTTCCCCTTCTCCCCAACCCCCATTCATCTCCCCCTTCCTCTTCCCCTGCCTTTTAATCCCTTCCTTCTACACTTCTTCCACCCCCCCCCTTCTGGCCCCTTCCCTTGCTGTTATTCCCTCTTCTCTTCCTCCTCCTACATAGTCTCCTCTTCACTTCCATTTAAACCTCTCCCCCACCCTCTTCCCCTCCTCTCCAACTCTTTCTTCCCCTCTTCGCCTTTGCTAATTCCTTTCCTTCCCTTAAATCCTTCTCCCCTCCCCCCCCCTGCTTTCCTTTTAAGACCTTACTCTTTCCCCTCCCAACCCCCTTCCCTACTCAGAATCCCCCTATCCTCGACTCAGATTCCCCCTGACCCCTTTCCCTCCCTTCCTCCTCCTCCCTTCTTCCCTCTCTTTTCACTCCCTCTCCTTCCTCCTTCCTCCTCCCCAGCCCCTCTCCGCTTCCTTTTAATCCCCCCTCCCCTTCCCCCTTGCTCCCTCCCCAATCCCTCCTCCTCCGCTTCCTTTTAATCCCCCCTCCCCTTCTCCCTTGCCTCCCCCCTCCGAACCCAAGTGACAAAGGCGCCCCTGAGATGCATTCACTCATACACACAGAAGGCTCCACAGAATAACGGACGTGGCCCTTACGAATTATTGTGTGCCCCCCTCCCCCTTCTTCCCCACAATACCCCCCTCCCCCCTCCTCCACCGCCCACACAAGTATATAAATACCCCCTCCCTTAGCATCAACCCCCTCTCCCCCTCACCCCTTTCCTTGGAATCACCCCCCCCCCTCACCCTTCCCTCCTCCTTCCTTGCTTTCATGTCGTTCGTGTCCGTTTGTTGTTTTCTTTTTCTTAGTTTCTCTTTCTCTCTTTCCTCTCTCTCTCTCTCTCTCTCTCTCTCTCTCTCTCTCTCTCTCTCTCTCTCTCTCTCTCTCTCTCTCTCTCTCTCTCTCTCTCTCTCCTCTCTCTCTCTCTCTCTCTCTTTGTCTCTCTCCTCTTCTTCTCTTCTCTCTCTCCTTCTTCTTCGATTCTCTTCCTTCCTTACCTTTATTCTTCTCTTCTCCCTTCTTTCCTCCATCTTCCTCTTCTCTTCTCTTTCCCTCTCTCTTTCTCATCTCCCTTTCTCTTCTCCTTACCTCTCCTCCTACTCTCCTCTCTTCTCTCCCTACCCATTCCTCTCCCTTATCACTATTTGTGTTTCCCCTACTTCTCCTTTCCCCTCATCTTCCTTCTTTTCCTTTCTTTCCCACCTCCTTCTTTCTATATATCCTACTTTTTCCTTTTCCTTATCCCCTCGTCCTGCCAGGCCCTCTCCCCTCTCTCTCCTCTCTCTCCTCCTCTCCTCTCTCCATCTATTGCGTGCTGGCTTTCACTTTGTCGATTCTCTCTCTCTCTCTCTCTCTCTCATCTCTCTCTCTCTCTCTCTCTCTCTCTCTCTCTCTCTCTCTCTCTCTCTCTCTCTCTCTCTCTCTCTCTCTCTCTCTCTCTCTCTCTCTCTCTCTTCTCCCTTCCCCTCTTTTCCTCCTTTCCTTTGCGCCTCTCTCCGTCCACCTCTTGTCCCTTTTCCTTATCTTCCAATCCAGTTATGCCCTTCTCCCTACCCCCCTTTCCCCTTTCTCCACTTCTCCTCAATCTCCCTTACTACTCTTTCTCCCTTTCTCTCTTTTCCATCCTTCTCCCTTTCTCTCTTTTCCCTCTTTCTCCTTTTGTCCTATTTCCCTCTTCCTCCCTCTGTCCCGTTCCCCTCTTTCTCTTTTCTCCTCTTCCCCTTTCTCTCACTATCCCGTCCCCTTTCTCTCTCTCTCCCCATCTCATCTGTCTCCCTTTCTTCCCTTCCCATCTTTTCCACTTCGCCTTTTATTCATCCATGG
>NC_051387.1:49604398-49649398 GCF_015228065.2 Penaeus monodon
GTAAATATATATGTATATATATGTGTATATATATGTGATATATATATATGTATATATTATATTATATATAGTATTATATATTATATATATATTAATATATATATATATATATATATAATATAATATATAATATATATATTATATTATATATACAATACACCACACACAAACACACACATATATGTACGTACGTACGTATGTGTATATATATATATATATATATATATATATATATATATATATATATATATATATATTTGTCATATATATGTCATATCTGCATTTAATAACGCAGACTTGTATTTAAGTGTGTCAAATTCACAAACTTAGGACAACTTATAATGATGCTTTAAAATCGTACTACCTATGATGTCGTGATATCTATTTTTCTTTGTCTTTTCTTAAACAGGCCAATATAAATATTATAACCTTTATCATTGAAAGGTGCAAAGATTCTCATATTTTTTCCATGAGTTATCCCGAAACTTCCCATTTTCTATATCATTATACCGGCTCCGACTTCATCGTTCAATAATATGACTTTTATAGATTTAGGTAATCAATGTGAATATCAGTACAAGAAACCAATACAGTTTCTTACATCTGATATTTGAAATAATATTGATTTTCAATATAAATCAATAAAAACTAAATATCAGCATGGAGTTCTGACCTTCGTGAAAGGAATCGAACAGTAAACAAACGAAATGTCAACACGTGTGATTCTATATATAATAGGTAAGGATTTAATACGTATTTTAAATGGAATTGAAAGGTTTGTAAGTATAAGAATGATAGTGAAATATTGTCAGGCACATGGTGAGTCATTTGAGATGTATAGATAGATTGTTCATTTTGTGTATTCAATGTATTTGATGGTAGTAGTATGCCTTGTATTTTACAGCGAATTGGTTTTAGATCGTGTTATGTTCTTAAAATTATCTTTGTTAAGAGATGATAGAAAGGAAAAGTTTATCTTTGTTAAGAGATGATAGAAAGGAAAAGTTTATTTTTGGTAAGAGATGATAGAAAGGATGAGCTTTTCTGATATTCCATTCAGTTTTAATGAGGGTAATTGTTACCAGTAACCAAGAGACTAAGGAGGGGATATAGACAATCAGTCGTCTAAAACCCTATAACAAGAAAGAAGAAGAGACTAAGTTCCAAAATGAGATTTTAAAAAAATATATTTCCTCAGCCCAGCGATCTTGGGGAAGGCGTGGGGAACTGGGGAACTGGATGTCAATAGGAACCTGCAGAAATTGAAGAAAGTGATTTATGAAACGTTAAAAAATCAGTTTTTTATAAAACTCGAGCCAAACTTTGTCTGACGAACACAGAATAAAATACCCCCGAGTGAACGAGCACAAAACGATATGCACAAAAAGTCTGCTTTCAGAAAAGGCAAGCCAAGTTTCAAACATTGCAATTATAATAAACTGTTTAGTTGCACATAAGTAAACATTGTGTATCATACAAATCCAGAAATCCTACCTAACCTTACCTACCTTCTATTTATTCCCTGTATCCCCCCCCCCCCTTTATCAGCACTTTATGCCAAGTGGCATATTTGTTATAGAAAAGAAATTGTGGAGCATACAGATGAGCTGCACAGTGACAAAGGGACTTGTTTGGAAATAGAAAGACGCTCTGTGTGACTGGCACACATCGAGCAAGAGGTCAGCCTGGCTGCTGAAATGTTACAAAAATTTCCCATACATACCATAAAAAAATATTTATTAATAACACTAATGTTCAGTGATGATTAGAGAGACACAATATTGATAAAATCATATTTAAATATAAAATCAAATGTACCCCATGTCATTGACCACAGAATGTTGAAGGTCCTGCCCTGGCAAAAGCTTAGAGGAAACTGAGGAAGTGATTGACAGTGTGTATATTTCCGATGTGGGAGGCAGTTAAGGCAAACAAATAAGTTAAGAATGGATAATAGAAAAGAATTAGGAAAAACAAAATAAAGCGCACATGTATTTGAGAAAGCAACCAAAGAGATCTAGTAGCATAAAAAAACAAGAGGAAAGGTAATGAGGAATATAAAAAATTAATGATGAAAATGTTTAACTAATTGGAAATGATTTTCGGGTTCGTCAACAGAAAACTTGACTCTTATGGCCAACAGAAAACATGATCACTATAGAAAATGAATATATAGAAAATGTATAAAATGGAGCAATAGACAATGAGACATTAAGAACTCTGGCTGTGTGAGGGTGTTGTGGACTTAGTCTCTGACCGGTAACATGCAGCAGACATTTTCGTCATTTCCTGGTAAATATGAGGCTGCTGCAGATAAACCTGTATCATTTAGTACTCTGTTTTTTATGTTCTATAAGATGGCAGTGTCCATTTTCCTCTATCTCTGTGCATTGCTCTTGGCAACATTAACTGTATTGTGTATATTGGTAGAATGTGACAACCTTATTTTTAAGTGCGTTGCTTTCGGTAGCATTAACCTTGTTGTGTATTTTGGTAGAATGTGACAATCATATTTTTAAGAAATTCCTTCACCTGCTGCTGGTAGGTGGTAGAAGTCCAAGTAATTGTTTAGAATACCCTTGTATGAATGATCATGACAATAGTGGTATTGATGGATTCTTCTCTTTCTCTGCTTCTCATACATGTAGGAAATTTGCCATGGACCCTCCCTCCCCCAAACCCCACATTCTTAGCACTGATAACAGGGGAGGGCATGAAAGGTTCTAGGGAAATTATGAGGTAAAATATGAACAATACATATGAAATATGCCACTATATCAAGTCACTATATAGTCTAATACAGGGGGGGGTGCCCCCTGTATTAGGGAACACTTCCCCGTACCCCTGCCCTGGAAGACAAAGAATTCTCCATGTACTCACAGCTGGGTAGAGAGACGTGATGCTTAGTCTGACCCATGCTCTATTCTACCGTACGTATGTGGTGGATTCTTTGTTGTCCAGGGTGGGGGTTGAGGGGAGCATTCCTCCATGGGGTGTTACAGGGGGCCCAGCCCCCTTGCAATACCTACATATTTACCAGTTCTCTGAATAATATTCATATTTCCCCCCGCAATATCCCTGGTACCTTTCATGCTATTGCGGCCAAGATTGTAGGTATTGGGAGGTTTCTGTGGCATAATTAATAAACTTATGAGTAGTAGAGAGTGAGAGGAATCCATCACTACCAATATTGTTGGGATGTGAAGGTATTTTGAATATTTACCAAAACCCATATGGCAGATAGCCATTTGAAATATCTTTATGAAGTGACTGCACCTCTCTGGGACTAAGTCCCACATACTCCAGCCACTCCTGGGAATCCAAAAACACACAGTGTGAACCAAAAGCCTTCCTTTGCCCCAAGACCCCACATGATCACTGTATTCTCCTTTTGGGGGCTCTGACCTCGGACTCCCACCCAATAACCACAGACTTACTCTCTGCACTTTGCCTGTGTAGATTATTTCATGTATCAGTATATATAGGTTTTCTCTTTCTTTATGGTAGTATCATTAGGTTTTCCTGTAAATGTATACTAAAATAGTATACATTATAGAATTTTCTTAACATCAACTTGCAAAGAAAATATCATAAATGAAAATTGTATTAATTACTATCTTTCTGTCCATTATAGGATGCAGGTGAAACTGAAACTATACCCATAATATTTTGGTATACATTGAAGTGATGACTGCACCTAGATAGGGAAAATCTATGACAATGTCATAAAGACAGGGAGAAAACTACTCTCTTTCATACACGAAATATTCTGTGCTGGAAAATGATAACATCAGAAATCAAGAAAGTATGTCACAACAAATACAGTGATTAGAGTGGGTTTGAGTGTGAAGCCCCAGGTTAGGAAGGTTTTTCTGTCATACAGCAATGTTTGTGGATTCCCAGGAGTAGGCCTTGCTTGAGTAATAGTGATTTAGATTCATTCATATTCCATTGTAAATAACTGAAAGAAGAAATAATGACTGCAAGGTTGAATGGCTGTGTGAAAAAAAATTACCCTTTAAATTTTCCACAGATTACTGAAAGCCTAGAGAAACTTTTATGAGAAATTGATTGTGTTGAACTTACAGTTAAATCTTAGTAATGGTTGCATTGAAGAATGTAAATAACTGAAAACTCAGAGAGAACATAGAGAATTGTCAGGGAGACATTGCTAGAGCAGTGTAGAAATATATATATAGTACTGATACAGTGCTCATGTGTCTAGAGCTTGTTTGAAAATGGATAGATTTAATGTTCAGCTTATATTTCTACAGTTTTACAGATATTAACCCTTAGGTAGTGGGACTGTCCACTTTTGAGCATCACAAGTCCTCAGCCACCAAGGAATCAATTAATCAGTCTTACCATGACCACACGTGATTTTCCCATTCTTTGAGAATGCAAGGAATGGGAAATGATACTCTTTTTTATTATTATTTCC
The DNA here is from genome assembly GCF_015228065.2 of Penaeus monodon. Lineage (NCBI taxonomy): Eukaryota > Metazoa > Arthropoda > Malacostraca > Decapoda > Penaeidae > Penaeus > Penaeus monodon. Next base: position 49,608,840 of record NC_051387.1, read on the forward strand.
ATTATAGTTATTATACAGATGTTAAAATACTAATAATATTAAGAATCTCTCCAAAAATCAAGGAAAAGGGCAAACAGGTGAGATTAGTAGAACTAATTAATGATAACTAAGTATTTGTGGAACAAACTATGTGTAAACACAATTAAAGAACAAAAATTACAGTGACTTTGGTGTGTATGTCATGCTATCTCTGACTAGTGGGCTAATATAATGAAAAAAAGCTTTAATGCTTTGCACTTACTTCAAACTTAGGCATTCATCTTTGCATGGTTCTTACAAGATAACTATGAATGTAAAAATAAATCATGTAAAAGCCTACATGAATAGCAAGATACCTTGATACTTATTCTTTAAGCTATGTAATGATCTTGTTTTGCATTGCATTTGAATTCTTGTTAGTATCCTTCTGTTTTCTTTGTAAACTTTCTTTGAAACATTTAAGTACAATAATCATTAAAAGGCTAGGTTGTCAGTTCAGAAACATGAAATAGTTTTTGTTTCATGGTATTCATATCATGTATTTATACACAGATGGTGTTATTGACAATAGTTAAGTTTTGAAGAATCTAAAATTGGATTTACTGTACGAGTCTTTCATCTAAGGCTAAATTTGGATTAGCTTTTTTATATATATGTATTTTACATTTCAGATCTTTTGTCATGATCATGGAGGAAGATACACAGTCCAAGGAAATTGTTGTAGCCCCAAAGAAGGAGAGGAAGGTGTTCCGACCAGCCCGCAATGTGATCAAGGGAGTTCCAGCAGAGATAGAGAAGGATCCCAAACTACAAAAAGCCATAGAGGTTCTTCCCTCAAACTACAACTTTGAAATCCCAAAGACAATATGGAGGGTGAAGCAAGCCAATGCAAAGCATGTTGCCTTGCAGTTCCCAGAAGGTCTTTTGCTGTTTGCCACACCCATTGCCGACATAATTGAAACCTGGACTGGGGCGGAGACTACAATAATGGGGGATGTGACCTATGGAGCTTGTTGTGTTGATGACTTTACTGCCAGAGCTGTTGGAGCAGACTTCATGGTCCATTATGGACATTCCTGTCTAGTCCCCATAGATCAAACAGGTTCTATACCTTGCCTATATGTGTTTGTAGACATACAGTTTGACACAGTGCATCTTATAGACACCATCAAATCTGCCTTCCCAAGTACAGTTCCCTTGGCATTAGTGTCGATAATCCAGTTTGTAAGTTCACTTCAGAAGATGGCACAAGATCTCAAAAGTTGTGGGTATACTGTCTGCGTACCCCAGTGCAGGCCCTTGTCTCCAGGCGAGGTTCTTGGTTGCACATCACCTCCTGTTCCTGAGGGACACACCATCATATGCTTGGGTGATGGTCGTTTCCACTTGGAATCTATAATGATCTCAAATCCTGGGATTCCAACCTACCTGTGAGTACCCCATATTTTTTTCCTCTAATGGTATAAAATTTTCCTGAGAAGTACAGTGTAGGTTTTATTATGCAATACAGTACAAATATGACTTATAGCTTTTGTTGTATGCCATTCATATATCATTCATAAATGAATGATAAAAAACAGTAATGCATACTGCAGATATTGCTAGTACTTTTAGGCTATTGTAATTGCATCATTCTGAAGACCACTTCACCAAAAAGGTTCTTTACTTTGCAGACAAAAGTAAACAAATGTGTCATAATTACATATGTATGTACAGCATGGAGAGCCTCTTTTTGCATTATGTGAGGGAGAGAGTGAGATTAAGTGAATGAGTGAGTTATTAAATAATTGATTGAGTGAGTAAGTTATTACGTTTGTGAGAGCGAGTGAGTTCAGAACTGATGAACATTGATTAGAAGTAATTCTAAGATTAGAACTGTGATTTTCTCTTAGATATATCTAGGATGTCAAGGGATATGCCATAATACCATTCATAAATGAATGGTATTATGGGCCATATATGATAATAGTCTTAGAAACTATTTCATGTTCTACTCATATGAAATATTTAGTTCTGCTGATTCTGTCCTCATTTTATTTATGTGTAGTAGAACCATTCCATGCACCTTTACTAAGGTATTTTATAAAAAAAAAAAAAGAAAAAAAAAAAAATCTTCCTTCCTTCTAGGTATAATCCATATTCAAAAGTCCTATCCCGTGAATACTATGACCAGCCGTTGATGAAGAAGATTCGCAAAGAGATAATAGACAAAGCAAGCTCTGCCAAGAAATGGGGTTTGATTTTTGGTACACTGGGCAGGCAAGGAAACACAAAAGTCATGGAAAATTTGAAGGTTGGTGTTGTTTGTCTGTTGTGGAGCTTGACATTATTAGTTTACATTATTTACATATATATATTTATGTATTTCTAAAAATTATTATTTATCAAAAATTTTATGCAAATATTTTGAACTCCTTCAACAACAATAGACAATGAAACTTTGAAATGGTATTTGTGAAATAATAATCACGCTTTTTAGTTGTTGTTTTTTTAACCCTTTCCCGATGGGTAGTATTCATAGTGGCCTGGGCCTCGCTGCCGGGGGCTTATATTGTCGCCCTAGCATGCGCGACTACTCATGGCAAATACTAGCATCCCATACCATTTCTTCGTAATACTACGAGGATATGTTGTATTTTCAGTTTTCATTATTTTCTAAAGTCTCTACTTGCCATATTTCCTGATAAATCGAGACTGAAGGGTATTTTTGTTGTTATGTAGACTCCATAGTTGATCATTATTCAGTCTATAGTCTGAATAAAATAAGCAGTGTGTGGTATCATGGAGTTGATTTTTTTTTTTTTTTTTTTTTTTTTTTTTTTTTTTTTTTTTTTCATAGTAAAAATGAGAAAGTGTTAAAAACGACTTAATCACACTTTCAGTGGCAGAAAAATAATATTTTGCCATGATTGTAACAAAAAAAAACCTCATGGCATGTCCATACATACACCATGGCATGTACATACATGCCCCCGGCAGATAGTCCCGCCATGCCATGGCATGTGCGTACATGCCACCCGTCGGCAAAGGGTTAACCATTCATAAAATAGTTTTTTTTTTTTTTTTTAAAGGAATTGAAACTAAAAGGAGACTTTAAGCCTACTTTTAACGGGCTCTGGCAAGGTTAGATATTCAGCATGAATGGGTTAAAGGTCAACTTTAGCTTTTCACATTTAACCCACAGTTGCCAGGATGGCAAAAATACATGCCATGTCAGTTGTGTTTTTGGTATATTTAGTTGGTTTTACAAATAGATGGATCCACTTGTGCGTAACCCATTGGATTCAGATGCTTCACAGCCATCATGTGGGCCAACATATGGATATTAGGCTTTAGCAGTCAGTCTGCTGGGTGTGCAGCTTGTAGGCCGGACACACATGAACACTTATGTGCACTGATAAGACCCCATGGCTCTATTTTGTAGTGTTATTTTCTCTTTTCTGCAGAAGTATTAGCTTTTTTGCTATATTCCAATGTTTATATTTGTCATTTGGTTTGCTTTATTGAGATAGTAATAGACTGTTTTTCCTTACACAGACTTCATATCATCTTTCTATGTAGTCCATAACTCGGTGCAGTAATAACAACAATAAGCAACACAGTTATTTGTGTCATTTTTTCATAACATTTAATTTTCCGCAATACAACCTGCACTGCTGGTCACAGTCGGCAAGAATAAGATCCTGAGCATAGAAATAGCATCCTCCCTGGAGCCAGCACTCTTCCAGTCATGGCTTGGACGGTACATTCCACACTCGATAATTAATGGAATTAATGTTATAGCCCTTCCTAAATGCCCACTATGTCTCATAACCCTCTAAGAGCTCTGCACAATTAGGGTGAATCTTTCCTGTCATCCTGGCCTTCAGGCGAAATTCTCATGACAGCAAGTTCCTGTCTCCCTCAGCTAAATTTTACCATGACATCATGCTCACATCAGCTGCCCCTTCAAGCTAAGATTTTTCATGACGTGATGGTCACATTCACAAAGGAATTGATTACCATCTACTATCTCACCTGCTTACCATTTACCTTGATTTTTGGAATTTTTTTTTTTTTAACATTTAGTATTGATAATACCATTTTGATTATTATAATATCAAATAATAATAAAATCAGTATTAAAAGTATTAGAAAAAAATAACTGAAGGAAAAGTTAAATAATAATTTACCTAATAACTGGCTCCTTGACAGCTAAGCATTTTAGAGCCACCTATTTGTAAATACATTTCACATAGGAAAACTACAGTTGAGTTCATTTACCCAGCAGCATTGAGTTAAATAACTTAGGTTCACAGATGAATTAAAAGATCAGCATCATGGGTATGATATATATTAACTCTCCTGTTTCAATTTAGCTTAGCCTGTCTCATATCCTCTCTAACAGATATATATAATAATTTCTCTCAAGTGACATTTCTAATCCCTTACATTACAGAACCAGTTAGAATCTGCTGGGAAAGACTTTGTAATAGTCCTGCTATCTGAAATCTTCCCTGCCAAGCTGGAAGCCATGAGTGACGTAGAAGCCTGGGTGCAGGTGGCATGCCCAAGACTGTCCATTGATTGGGGTGCATCCTTTCCCCGGCCTCTACTAAATCCCTATGAAGCAACAGTGGCTCTGAAGCATGCAGAATGGCATGCCCAGCACTATCCAATGGATTTCTATGCAAATGAGAGTCTGGGAGAGTGGACCCCTAATCATAAGCCACCATGTCCTTGTGGCCAGACACGAAACACAGGCTGCAAGGGTCTCAGGTGTCCAAGCTCTAAAAAAGAGGCTAATAAAGATTGAGGAGTGTTAGTTGTTTAATTTATAACTATTTCCTTCAAAAGAACTTGATAATGTTATTAAATATATTTTTGAGGTGTTTTGGTGTTTAGTTGAAAATATGGTCTTATTTGTAGATGTATATTATTTAAAATGAGATAAAAGTATATAATCTTTTCTGTCATTTCCATAGTATATATATATTAATTTTTTACATGTTATTAATAACATATTTTTCCATGATATTCATTATGGTATTCATTTAATTCAAGGAATAATACTTGCATTACTGAGAAAGCTGTATATGTCAAATAGATGAGAAGCCTTTTTATTATATATTACATGGAAAAGGAGAGAAATCATATACATGATTTTACACCTCACTTCACATTATATGCTGGCACATAACAGTAATGTTGATAAAATAAAAAGTTTGGAATACAGTCTCTTCATTCATCTTTGGTGATCACTTTTCTAAGATACTGTATGCATAAGGTAAACAATGCCAAAACTATAAGTTACAGAAACAATTCCTTTGGAATTGTTTCTGTGACTTATGGAGGGATATGTGTCATTTAGAATGATCTTATGAATAATCAAAGAGAAAATGGTCTAGGAAGATGAAACCTTGTGTAGGTACACATACAACCCCATTCACAGTACTACGTGTATGCAAATTGTGTTACTTTCATTGAATAATTAAAGGGGACAATTCATATAATTAAATCCCCATACTTTGTTTTTATTTATTGGAAAAAGTATACATATACGACAGACATTTTTTTTTATAACTTTCTTTTTTCTCTCAACATCAAAATGTTTACATAAATAAATTTGTGGTGTGTATATACATAAATGGTCTTCTGTAAATCATATGTGAGTCAACACTTAAGTGAAAATTGCATTTTGGGTCACAGATAGTGACATTAATGAGGTATGTAATAAAATACACATGATAATGCTAATCTTATACATAATTTGAAAAAGTTTTTTTTTTTTTTTTTTTTTTCCATAATGAAGATTAAACACACATTAGGTAAATATGAGATCCTCAATGACAAAAGAGAAAAGAATAAAAATCTCAAGTTCCTTAAAAATTGCATTAGAAAAAAAATAATAAATAAAAAAAAAAAAATTAAAAAATAAATAAAATCTCACATACCACACACTTGGATATCTCTGTCTTGCCTTGGAGGGTTCAAGAGTCGCTCTGATTACAGTATATGCAACAGGATGGTGGGATCAAATGCATACCCCCCAAACGTTCTTGTAAAAAATAATAAAAATAAAAGGGATACCGAAGATGATGAAACACAACATATCATTTCCGCAGCAGCTACACTTCTCCAATGTGCCTTCTCTCACACTAGAGTGTCATACCCCCATATGAAAACTCCATCTGGATGGCCGGTTCTTGGAATGCTAGCCAGTCTGAGGCATGAGTGGGAAGTATACCCATACTATGGCATTTATACAGCGCCAAGCCAACATTTACGAAGTTCCCCAACAGATAAATCAGTTTCTGAAAGAGAAATTGAAAATTTATTACTAGGGGCTTCAACAACAGCTAGTGAATTTTAAAAAATAACTTAAGCATTAAGAATTATATATACTTTTCTTATGTACAACACAGAATTTTTCACTTTTTGCTGAATGAAAACCATCACAATACATTCTGTGATATTCATATTTATACTGCCAGTTCTAATCTTTAAAAAAAAAAAAACATACACAAACACATTAACAAGCAGTAATAATAGAAAATGTATATATTTTTGACAAAAAAAAAAAAAAGTTTACAATCCTCCACACCTAACTTTTCTAATCCTTGTATCTTACCTTATTAAATGATATTTTACATTCGAGTGTATTTTTTGTTTTATGCTAAAATATGTCAAGTATACAATAAACACTCAAGTATTTACAAACTATGCCATCTATAAAATAAAATAAATAAAAAATATATACTTCAGCTTTCAACGTATTTTATTTAATCACACTGCAACTTCTTTACATTTCACTCAACACATTTTCCTCCATAAATAATCCTAGCCATTATCATCCCCTCCCCTAAACCTCTATCCCAATAATGAATAATGATTGATAGTAATAGTAATAATAATAATGATTGATAGTGATAGTAATAGTAATAGTAATAATAATAATAATAATAATAATAATAATAGTAATAGTAGTAATAATAGTAATAATAGTAATAATAATAGTAATAATAATAGTAATAATAATAGTAATAATAATAATAATAATAATAATAATAATAATATTATTAATAACATTATAATAACTAGGTGTTGCATAAAGACACATGTATGCTATTATGTAATCATGTAACTGTATGTACATGATAGGTGTGATGCCTTCAGGGAGGTCTCTCTAGCCCTGTGAATTTCCCACCCAGGGAGGATTGTAGGAGTCCCTTGAAGACACACAGACCTCACTGCAAGCTACCTGGTTGATCTCTGCTTGGCCTCTTGTTTAGGATTAGTGACAGATTATTGATAGGTCCTCACGGACAATGGACCTCTGCAGGTCAGTCCTGCAGGTGTTACTATGGTAACTAGGGGCAGCAACTGAAGCTCCTATGCATAAAAACATGGTGCTCACTTCCAGAGTCAGTGAAGCAGGGTCAGAGCAACAGAGAGGTCATGTGATAAGATACCTTAGTGGGCAACCTTTTCATTACGAGGGTCAGAGAAAATCTCTAGGAGTAGCCAAAGAGAACCCAATGGGTGTACCAAAAATTACATGAATGCAGGCAAACCAGTGATTAGATTGCATGATATTCCCCCCCAATCCCTTGCCCGTTGTTGTCGTGGGGGGGCTTAGGAGGCGGAGACTGGGACCCAATGATGGGGAACTCCCCAACCTTGGGACTCAGCCCTCGACTCAACTAATTTTGCATGGTCTTTATTTTCCTTCCCACCTTTCGTTTCTGTCCCTTCACCAAACCCTTCTGCTATCCACCTCCTAAGGTGTGAGAGCCGTGCTGAAAGGATGAAAGGCTGACTTTGTGCCAGTCCTGAACGGCCTGAGGGAGCCATGGGCACGGTATTCCCCTGATTGTTATCTAGCCCTTACCCCTCAAGGGGACCCTGAGGGGTGGACTGTTTTTATCCCCAACATAATCCAGGCTTACCATGGCCAATAATGAAAACCTATCCCCACTATTAGGGGCAATGAGGCTTGCCCCTTTATCAAATAGCCCCAAAGATGTAAACTCATCCGATTCCCTGACCCCAGGCTCTCCTTTGACCACGGCTCGAACACTGCAACAACTACCCCCTCATCAATGCCTACTAGTACAGTAGCCAACAACCAATCCTTAAGGAACATTTCCACTCTCCCAGCACGCTCAACTTCATCACCTCTACCCCCACAACCTCCAACATCAACCACCCCATCCTCCCTTATTAATACCTTACAGCCTTATTGCCCACCTCATCTCCTCAACACTACTCCATCGTCACGCACCCGCCCTTTGACTACCCCTATCACTACAACAATATTGAATACCCTCTTCAGCGCAGCCAAATGGGACCGATTTTTCATGATCCCTCCCACAGCTCCCTACTGACAACACCCTTCTCTTCCAACAATGTCTCCAAAAACAAGTAGGTAAAGTCTCTTTCCGTAGCCGACCCGACCGCTCCCGTCTTGTCACAGTAACATCCGAAAACCAAGCCATAGCATTAACAAAACTAACAGACATATATGGTAACCCCATCCTTGCAGAACCCCATCCAACCCTCAATACTTGAACCGGAACAGTTTGAATCTCCCCAGCAAATTGCCCAATCTATGACAAAGATTGGTCAGATTGTGGAGAAGACCTACTTGCCTGTCTCACAGACTATGATGCAACGTCAGTACAATGCTACTCCATTCCCCCCAGAGGTAATCGAAAGAGACCCACTAACATAGCCAAAATTACCTTCCGTAGACATGACCTTCCCTTTAACGTCTATATAGGAGGAGAATCCCTCCCTGTTCGTCCATACCAACCTCCTCCACGTCGTTGGCGTCTAGGACACCCAGCCAAACATTGCCGTTCCACAGCCAGATGCCCACTATGTGCCCAACCTGGCCATACCCGATCTAACTGCCCTGCACAATCACGCACATGTGCCAACTGTGGCGGCCCCCATAATGTATTTTATAGGGCTGTCCCACCTACAAATTTGAGTCTGAGGTAGCAACTCTCAGATTCAAACTTGGACTCACACTACGTGAAGCCAGACAAGAAGCACGTCGACGTGGTTTCTCTCTTACTCCTTACTCCAGTAATACTGCTCATTCTACCAATTCTCCTAAACCCCCCCCCCCTACATCTAAACCCCCCTCTTCTACCTCCTACCTTCCCCAGTCAAACTCTTTTGCCATCCTAAATCCAGACACTCCAATCTCTACTACAGATATTTCAATCACCACCACAACCCCAACACCTTCCCTCTCCCTCCTCGCACTACCCGTAACAGACAAAACAAACGTTCCACCCCTCTTCCCTACCACACAATCACCTCCACCTTCCTTTACTCCTTTGCTTGAGACACCAGTCCTCTCTTCCCCCCCTCACAAGAAATCCTATATCCCCAAAACTCCCAAACCAACTCCTTAGAAGAAACCATTGAAAATATTCAAGATTACCTAATGAAAACTGACACCCAACCTCCAAATCTTACAACTCCTGCTCCTTCCACACTCCAAGTAACTGCTGATATCCATCCTCCTCCTAACGATATCCCCCTACACCCAATCCTCCTACCCCCTCCCAACACAACCCATCCCCCCCGACCCAACCCCAACCCCGCCACATTACCCCTCCCACCATCCCCTCTATCCTTCCACTCCCTCCTGGATACACACGTGAATCCCTTATGTCACAAGTATCCCTTCCTCAGACCCTCCATCTCCTAATACCCCTCCTAGTAGAACACCAACTCCCACACCTCTCCCATCTCAGACCTCTCAGTCCTTTTCCCACCCTCTAGCTGCTTCCCCCTCAAAATCAGTAAAGTATAACTATCCTTCATTGGAATATTCGCGGTTTCCGCTCCCACAGACCTGACCTTCGTCATATCCTTTCCTCTTATAGTCCATCTATTGTATGCCTTCAAGAGACCTTTCTAACACATCCTCCAATACCAACCCCCAATTATCATTTTGTCTCATCCCCACATTCCCTTTATGTCTCATCCATACTTATCAATCAGAAAACACCTTATGTCACACCTCCCTTTCAAACCAATGTCCCTTGCACAGTTATCCGTATCTTCCCTCATCGTTGGATCACAGTGATATCAGTCTACTTCTCCCATCCCACCCCATTGACTTTGTTGCTTTTGAAAATCTAATTTCCCAACTTAAACCCACCTTTCTCATAGTTGGTGACTTTAACTGCCGCACACTCTATGGGGTGATTCTATCACAAACTCCCGAGGCCGATATCTAGAGCGCTTCCTCTCCACAGCTGACCTTACTATACTAAATTCAGATCGCCCCACACACTTTGATACACGCACGCAATCTTTTTCATGCATTGACCTCGCTCTATGCTCCCCTTCTCTTCATTTAGATTTCCACTGGTCAGTCTTAGACCACTTTCCCTATAGTGACCACTTTCCAGTTCTCCTTTCTCCTACTTCATACGTACCACTCCCTAACTCCCACGCTGGTGTTTTGATAGAGCTGACTGGCATACTTTCACTTCACTCTCTGCTATTCATACCCCTCCATCCTCCCTCACTTCCATTTCAGAAATGATACAGTATTTCACAAATACAGTCTTAAGAGCTGCACATACAGCTATCCCTCGAACCTCAAGACCATATACCTCCAAATGTGTTCCATGGTGGAATTCTGATTGCACTAAAGCACTTCGCTTAAAACGTGCAGCCTGGAACAGTTACCGCTACAAGAGAGGTACTCCAAATCAACTATCAGCCCTTATCTCCTTTAAAAGAGCATCTGCCAATCTCTGTCGTACAATCTGGAATAGTAAAATAAATAGCTGGCGAAATTATGTTTCATCAATTACATCCTCTACATCTATCTCAAATGTTTGGCGCCGAATCCATAAACTATCAGGCAAACATCCCCCCCATCCTGCCCCTGTCCTCCATATTCGAAATACCCTCATTTCTGATCCCCTCCAAGTCGCTAATGAACTGGGTGATTATTTCAGCCAGGTCAGTAGTGGTTCTCACCTATCTTCACACTTCTCTACTATTAAGACCACCAGAGAACGTACCCCCATTATCTTCACCCCATCCTCTGATGAGTCCTATAATGCCCCATTTTCTTCCTCTGAACTCATTGCTGCCCTACAATCGTGCCGTAACACTCATGAAGGCCCTGACGGTATTCACTACCGTATGCTCCGGCAACTCCCATCTTCCTCCTTATCCTTCCTCTTAAAAATTTACAACCACATTTGGACATCAGGAAATTTCCCTTCTAATTGGCGAGAAGCTCTTATCCTTCCCTTCCTGAAACCCAATAAATCGGGTACCCTTCCTCAAGACTATCGCCCCATCGCACTAACTAGCTGCTTGTGCAAACTATTAGAGCGAATGGTGAACTTCCGCTTAATGTGGTATCTTGAATCTCACAATCTTCTCTCTCCTTCCCAATTCGGTTTCTCCGTGCCAGAAGCACAGCTGACCCCCTTGCTCATTTTGAGACATATATTACATCTGCATTTGCACGCCATGAATCCGTACTAGCTATTTTTTTGATCTAGAAAAAGCATATGATACGACATGGCGGTACCATATCCTCCAACAATTGTCCTCTCTAGGCATACGTGGAAACATGGGTGTCTTCATAAAGTCCTTCCTCTCCCAACGCACTTTCCAGGTCAAAATCGCCTCTGCCACATCATCTTTCTTTCCCCAAATCGAAGGTGTCCCACAAGGCAGTGTGCTCAGTACCACTTTATTCCTTCTTGCTGTTAATGATATTGTCTCAGTTTTACCACCAGGAGCCCGGTCATCACTATATGTTGATGATTTAACCATCTATGCCTCTGGCACATCCATCCAAATCTCTACCAATTTCTTCAATCTGCAATCTCATCAGTATCTTCCTGGGCCACAAACCATGGCTTCCGCTTTTCTACCTCTAAATCTTTCTCCATTCTTTTCTCTCGCTCACGTGTAGGTCCCCTACCCCCACTCTTCTTATATGGCACTCCACTCCAATGCCCTTCCTCTGGCAAATTCTAGGTGTCATTTTGACTCCAAACTGTCCTGGCGAGACCATATTCTACACATTAAAGAAAAAGCTCTCCGCCGTCTTCGAATCTTAAAAACTCTCTCCCATATATCATGGGGCTCAGATCGCAAAACTCTCCTTCATCTTCATGTTACTTTGATCCTCTCCACTCTTGATTATGGATGCCATATCTACTCCTCTGCCTCAACTTCTCTCCTTGCCCATCTTGATACAATCCATCACTGTGGTCTTCGCTTAGCACTAGGCGCCTTTCGCTCCTCCCCAGTTGAGAGCCTGTACACTGAATCAGGCATACCATCTCTATCTCGACGTCGTGCCCTTCTCTCTCTCCGATGCTATGTTCGATTCCACCAATTTTCCCTCACTAAACTAAATATCCCACAACCCCTACTTCTTACCTTAGCTTCATCTCCCCGATTACCTACTCCTTTCTCAACACGCATGGATACCCTCCTCTCACATTCCCCTTTCCCCCATCTCCAACCTCTCCCCTTCTCTGTCCATTCCGTCCCTCCATGGCTCATACCTCACCCCCATATTTGCTCTTCTGTTTTCCCCGACCCACCAAAATCAAATATCCCTCCTACTGTCCTTCTCACACATTTCCTTGACCATGTCTCCACTCATTCCTCTAGTATTCATGTATATACTGATGGCTCCAAATCCACCTCCGGTGCTGGTTTTGCAGTAATCTTCCCAACTCGTACTTTCAATACTCCCTTCCTCCTGAATCCAGTGTCCTTACTACAGAATTGTATGCACTCCTTTTTGCTCTAAAACACATATACTCACTTTCCTCTTCCTCTTTTACAATTTTTACTGACTCCCGTAACTCATTAACTCTCATAAAGTCAATACACACCACCAACCCCTTTGTTTGTAAGATCCAGAACTGGTTGTTCTACCTATCCACACGCCATAAAACAATCAAATTTTGCTGGGTGCCCAGCCATGTTGGAATCCCCGGCAATGAACAGGCAGATACACTAGCACGCCACGCCTCTATGTCCACATCATACCAACCACGCTTCTCACATATCCCAGCCACGGATTATTACCCCCACTTTAAGACCTTCTTGTATAAACGATGGCAATCTTTTTGGTCAAGCCTCCGCACTAATAAATTACATTCTGTAAAACTATCAATCTCCTCCTGGTCAGCTCCATTTCATCGGAACAGACGTTGGGAGACTGCTCTCGCCCGCTTACGCATTGGCCACACCCGTCTAACACACTCCTATCTGATGTCACAATCTGATCCACCCTTATGTTCCTTCTGTAATGTTCCCCTTTCAATCCCTCACATCCTATTATCGTGCCCACGTTTTGAAACAACCCGTACCTCTGCTTTCCCCCATCTATCCTCCCTTCACCGACCTCCCAACCTATCAGACATCCTTTCAGAATCCCACACTTTCTGCTTCAACAACCTATTCTCTTTCCTCAAACGCATACATATCCTTCATCTAATCTAACTCCTTACCACACCCGACCCTAACCCTTTCACTCACCAATTCCTTTGCCCAGCTTAGACAACTAATCACTAACTCAACCACCCTTCCCAAACATTAACTATAGTGCTACATGACCTTAGATGTCTAGCACATTTCTCTTGCTTTTAACCATTAACCATTAACCATTGCATGATATTTATTGAGGGGAGGGAAAATAACAACTATCTCAAACTACTGTTGAGAGGTGCCGACTCACTCATTCAGTTGGTCAGGGTATTGTGGGCTGGATTTTTGTACAAATATCAGGCAGGGTGATGGGCCATAAGTTCGGACTCTGTAGGCCAAATCTGACCTGTAGGCCACAGGTTGCCAATCCTTGCCTTAGTGAGTGCTAGTGTTGTAGGGCCCTGACTACTTTATTTGTGCATTTTTCGGTGACTTGTGACCAGTGAATAAATGTAAGAGCAGAAACATTCTTTTGGACTACGCTATCATTACTAAGTTCATCTGGAACCTCGCTTTCTACAGAGGTGAACTACAATAACAATCATAATAACAACAACAACAACAACAACATTAATAGTAATAATAAAAACACCTTCATTCATTACCTGCAGTGCTGCATGAGTTCCCTCTATGGATTTGAAAGTGGTGTTGGTGGCCCAAAGAGCTTTGATGGGTCTTAGCAGCATCATGCCCACCATCATGATTGGGAAAATACTGATGCTGCTCCCAGCCATGAACATGAGGAAGAGGTTCATTGGGACCTGAAGTTGAGAGCAAGTGGAAATTATTTTTAAGTATATGGCTTTGTAATCTATGGTAAAAATCTGACCAAAAATACTCATGAAAGAAATGTTCCTGAATTTTGAAAATTCTATTTGCTGTGATTTTTTCTTACTTATTCAAACCTCAGCATCAATCAAAAAGAAAAGAAAAGAAAAAACCTAAATGCTGGTAATATTTCCCTCATAAGGCAATTTACTACCCCAATCCTTTCTTACACAAATTACCCTTACCGATTTGAGAGGGCTAAGAGCTATATCCCATGCCTTCTTTATGACCAGATTAGGGTCGCCTTGTCTGTTTGCTTCTGCGTGGACCTGGTTGACAGAGCTCATAAACCCCGGTGGTGCAGGGAGGTTGTCACTGCCCCGTTCCCCTCTGCGACCTGATAAATCAACTGCCCACTTCCTTTTGCTTGTTATGGTGCGGTTGGCCATTTTCCGTTTAGAGGGCTGTAGAGAAAAATTAGGTTTTAAAGTTTGCTAAAGAACCATATGTGGTGGCCAACAATCTCCATACCTTATTACATGTTTGGCCTAAGACACCTGCTACAACCAATAGCAGTGGGAATATTTGCATATGTGAACCAGCATAACCATCTTTTGATGTCCCATTCAGCAGTCACACCTCTATTTGCTAGTGCTTACACTCTACGTATATAAGAGAACTCTATTTATCTAGATACGGTTACTTTAATTAATTGTAATTATCATGATATAGGACTATTTACTTAATTGATCTATATAACCTGACAAAATCAATATAAATAAACTCTTACCATTTTTTGTGGTGTCTGTAGGCTTTAACATAAAATCAATGAACAGGTTACAGTCGCAGTAACTCACTCTCTTTCTTAAGCAAAGATTAGTCATGATAATATTCAGTGAAAGACTTATTTTGTTTTTCTTTATGAGCAAGAACAATGTGCGTGTTCCTGATTCATAACAATTTTTTAAGTCTAAAAACAAATTTGCATTGCTTGGAGACATATTGATATACATTTTATCAGGTCTCATAACAATGTTACTCACGTTTCAAAATAAAATTTTCCTTAACAAGCTTACTGACACAACACAAAAGGAATAATATAGTCATGGCGAAAGTAGGTATTTCTATCCTTTCCATTATTTACTATAAATGGCATCTCGGCTACATATCTAAAGACTCCAAATCTCAAAAACATTTGTTCTTTTAAGCAGAAAATGGCAGGAAATAAAATCATAAATGTATGGTTAAGACAGATTATACACAAAGGTATTTTTAAAAATTAGGTGTGCCATGTAAGATAAAGTAACTAAAATTGCAATTATAGATAACATCCCCACTCCCTAAGAGGACTCAATGAGCCAATTGACATGTATTAATGTTGTTTTTTTGTAATAATCTTATCAGTGAGAGGATTTGTGCCAATATTACCTGTATTTTCATTTTTCCAACCTAAATTTTCCCCTTCCACAGCTTTTCCCTTAAGGCAGTGGGTCTTAACTTTTTTGGGCTGTAACCCAAAATCCTTGACAGTGTGTTTGATATTTTCCTCTGTATGACACTTCATAAGCAATCCATTGAAACCATTTTCTTTACTATTAATAACAAAGACACTGTATAAATATTACCTTTTTTTCATTGAGGAAATTATGTAATAATCTAATAATGTAATAATGAAATTTGTATTCTCAATGTTGTACATCTAAATATTCTTATCTCTATGATAAATGTTATTTATCTTAGAGATAAGATTTTTTTTTTCCTCTACAATTCTTGTTATAGTATGCAAAATCTGATTATCAGCAAGTGGAAATAAAGAATGGAAACTTTTCAAGCACAGTGTAATAAAAGTTGAACCAGAGAATGTGGTTAAACAATATTAAAAGGTAAGAATCTGCTCTTTATAATAGTTTTCATGCTGTAGTTTAATATGTATTTTGCATATTTGCAATATGCTGGGGACATCACAATCTGCAACTATTATTATTACTAGGAATATGAAAACAAATTGTAGAAATAAGATATAAAAATAGTATTTTAACATAGTGATCATAGCCCACACCCAAAAGGAATTACAAGCTATATCTTCCCAAACATATGTGATTTATTGGTCTTTGCCAGAGTATGAAGCATGAATGAATTTTTTTTTTGGTAATATTCAGCACAGTACACAGGACAAAGTTCAGAATGTACCATTAGTACTCATGGCATTTTAACTAAGAGTAGGAGATTGGCAAGGAAGTGTTTGAGGACTGTATCTGCATGTCAAAAAAACTCTTTTTCTCTTACTGAAATTCTCTTTCTCATTCTTCTCTCTCATTACCGAACTCACAGACCAGCCAAGCACCAAGAATTGGCTTAATTGAGATATGTGGGAAAGAAAGAGACAATTTTTTTGCCCTGGTTAATCTTTAGTTCGGATACACTAAGCTAGTGTAAATTGAAGATATTCTTGTTAAGGACAAAAATGTGCAGTTGTCGGTCTAAGAAATAAGATGCAGACATGAATGGTAATACCACAAATAAAGGAAAAAGCTTGCAGAATGTACTGCTTACAGCCAAAGTCCACTCAGTGCTCCTGAGTTTCGGCTCTATCTTGCTGTGCACACCAAGGTAAAGACAATGTTTGCCGGGGTTGTCGGGTTGCCATAAATCCTCCCCTCGGGTTTCTTATATTTGCATTATATGACAAATTTGAGTAAATTTCTAGAATAGGTACACTCCCTAAAAAAAAGTATCTTGCCTTGGGAGTAGATGAAATTGAAACAATTCCAAGGAGTTGATTCAGAAAGGTTGGTACTTACTGTTTTCAAAGCTCATTAAAGATAAGGCTTCATAATGTGTTTAAATATTGTTTTGGAGTTGATATGGTGAGGAACTAACATCATGGCTATATTAGCAATGGAGACCTCACAGACCATTCATAGCTTAATTCTGCGGACTATCAAGAGCCAAAATGTCAAGATTAGGTATTTTGAAGCCAACCGTGTCTCTGTTGATACAGTGACACCAAGCAACTGGATCCAACAGAGACAAGGCCTAAAGTGGGCTCCCTAGATAAACAATGGAGGAAGATCAAGTAAATGTCATTCAAAACTATAAATCAATGTCCTATGTGAAAGATAAATAAAAGCTTGCACTGAAGTGCATGAATACCATGAGCTAATGAAAACCATTTGATACTCAGTAGCAGTATTGTAAAGACATGATTTCAGCAACACGCCAATATTACAGGTGAGGATAGGTGAGGCTGACTACTTGAGTTACAGCAGCTGAATTGGTTTTCCCAAAAAGCCCTTAAAAGATGAAATGATTATAAAAAATACGTACTATATCATCACTGATTTTCTGGTTACTTTTAAAACTCACATCAACCAGAAATATCACCCAAAATCACCTTATAAACTCCTAAACTATTATAAACATTCATTGGGTTAGGCCTTCAGCAATTTTAGTAAACCATTTTTTTTTTATCTTGTCCCTATTAATATTTATGGATACTTTCCTTCTTCTGTTATTGTTAAAGATATTTATTTAGTCATGGAAAATATTCATTATAAAAGCTTAATTTATTTCATTTTGTTATTATCTACAAATATTTACAATAAATATTAGGTTTATTTACAATAAACCTAAGTCGATGGTCATTATGAATTTTATCTTATCTTTGTTACTTTGAACTACTACATATCATAAATCTATGCAAAACATTAATTATAAGACTTTTTCTTATCTTTCATTGTCATCTATAATAACAGTCAAAGTTTTCAGAACAGGTAGGAATAGTCCAGATTTAATTGAAACACTGTCATAAGGTACTACTATACTGTCGTCTATTAGAAGTATTTTTAATATAAACTTAGTTTTGGATTTAGAGCACAATGGAAAGTATACTGTACATTAATGCACTGACTTCAATAAAACATATATGAAAATGTATATAAATAACAGTGAATATCATGATGCCCCTCCTCAGTGTTAAATCGTGTTATTTTCATCATTATTTAGCATTTTTTTAAAATTTTTTTTTACCAGCCCTTATGCACCTGGCAGAAGAGGTACCTGTTATCAGCTTGTCAAACTATTGACACTTGTTTGCACATACTTTTTCAGGTTTCTATTTGCCTAATGACAAATAAAGTCACTATAAATGATACTTGTGAGGAATCAATCAATACCAAATTCCATAAACTTTAAGAAACTGACAAGTTTTAGGAAATAAAACAAACTGGTATGAACATTCAGTACAAATTTCTGATACAGCTACAAGGACTTAAACAATGCAATTATACACTTTAACTTATTACTTTCTTATATGTTACTACTTTCCTTTCATAAATATATGCAAAAAACTATTATCTATTAGAAATATTTTTAATACAAATTTAGATTTGGATCTGGAGCTCAATGGAAAGTGTACTCTTCATTAATACATTAACTTCAATAAAGCATATATGAAGATGTGTGATATATATAATATATATATATATATATATATATATATATATATATATATATATATATATATATATATATATATATATATATATATATATATATATATATATCAGTGAATTTCAGGATGCCCCTCCTCATTGTCATTTCTGGTACTCCCTCTTTCTTTTTTATGTTTAGCTTCTTTTCACATTTAGCAGTTTTTAAAATAATTTTTACCAGCTTTCATGCACCTAGTTACCTGGTAGAAGAGGTGGCTGTTATCACCCTGTCAAGCCATTGCAACTTGTTAGCACATACTTTTTTAGGTTCCTCTTTAATTAATGCCAACAAAAGTCAATATAAATGACACTTAACCAAGGATGTGGAGTCAGAGTTGGAGTCTGTAAAAATGTTCCGACTCTGACCGCAATATAAATTTCAGGGCCTACTTAAATTGCAAAAATCCCACTTTTTAAACACATCGCACATTTAATTTCCACCAAAGAGAATGAGATATATCACTTTCCTTTCATCATATATGTAATTTTTTAAAGCATAATGATTTTTTTTTTTTTTCAAGAATAGACAATAAAAAAGTGGCAATAGCATAGCTATAACCATTTGACTCCAGGACATGGAGTTAAAAAGTAGCCTGCATTTGTTATGAAATGCATTTTTTAGAATGGAGTCGGAGAGAGAGTTGGATACACAGGAGATCAAGAAGTCGGAGTAGGTGTTTTGAGCAACGACTCCACAGCCCTGCACTTAACTGCAAGGAATCAATCAATATCAAATTCCATAAACTTAAACAATGTATTTGCTTGCACATTTAGTTGCTCTGGCAAAGGCCAGGAAACCATCATGATGTTTATTCTGGCAAGATGTAGCTTGCCAGAACAACTCTGACACCTTATGAGCAATGTAAAAAAGTTAACAGCAGGCCCCTCAGCTTAAACACCTCAAGGAACCCAACCTAAACGCACAAAATACCATGCAGATCGTCATATGAACAACATACCTTCTAAACCCCCTGATCCCGTACCAATTACTGAAATCCCCCAGCCAGGGCCTTCTGTATCCTTTGGTTTGAGGAAATTCAGATCAAATTATACTTCTGCTCTTTAACCAGAATACCATAGGCCAGTAGGCGAGGTTGATAGTATGAGTTATAGCAGCTGCTTCCCAAAAAGACTCCAAAAGACGAAAAGATTACAAAAAATAAAATAAAATAAATAAGCGAAAC
The DNA here is from genome assembly GCF_015228065.2 of Penaeus monodon. Lineage (NCBI taxonomy): Eukaryota > Metazoa > Arthropoda > Malacostraca > Decapoda > Penaeidae > Penaeus > Penaeus monodon. Next base: position 49,628,749 of record NC_051387.1, read on the forward strand.
ACCATTTCTAGTTTTCCGGTTGCTTGTTAAACTCTCATCAACCAGAAATATCACCCAAAATCACCTTATAGACTCCTAAAGCACATCCAAAGTTTCAAATCAACCAAGCAGTAAGACTTAACGGAAGGAAAAGGCTTAAACTTACCTAAAAATATTAAATGTATGGGAGATGGGCTTTACTGTCTGCTGTTTACGCTGAATAATCAGCTGACCACCGTTCGTGTAAGCGACTACCGTATATATATTTTTTCATATTTGTCTATTCCTTTACTATTCATTTTGTAGAATGAATATCTTTAACGCTAAAAAAGAAAAAAAAAAAGTAGGAGACAAGAAAAACGGCCGGTTTGTTAAAATACCGAAAGATCCCAGAGATTATAAATACATATGAATGTGCATATGTACAGAAAATCGATATATCGACATATCGATATATATATATATATATATATATATATATATATATATATATATATATATATATATACCTCCTCTACTCCCTGCCTTCGAATAGCTTCTAGCACTGCTGTACAAATACCAGTAGTACTAGAAGTTATTCGAAGACACGGAGTAAAAAATTTATTAGACGATATATATATATATATATATATATATATATATGTATGTATGTATGTATGTATGTATGTATGTATGTGTGTGTGTGTGTATGTGTGTGTGTGTGTGTGTGTGTGTGTGTGTGTTGTGTGTGTGTGTGTGTGTGTGTGTGTGTGTGTGTGTGTGTGTGTGTGTGTGTGTATGTGTGTGTGGGACAGCAACCATTAAGTTCCACACGGAAACCGCAAAAATACTAATCAAGAAAGGTTTTAGGGCGACACCATCTCACCAAAACTGTTTACAGCTTGCCTTGAGGAAAATTTAAGAAACTAGAATGGAACGGAAAGGGTATCAAAATAGGAGACGAATACCTAAACAACCTAAGATTTGCAGACAATATTGTTCTCGTCAGTGAAATTGCAAATAAAATGCAGCAATTAATAAACGATCTGAATTGAGAGTCTGAAAGTCCGGACTTCGGATGAACAAGAAAAAGACTAAGATCATGTTCAACAGTAGAGTTCAATTCGAACAGAGGCGCTAGAGATAGTTGGCAAAGTATATATATCTAGAGCAACTCGTCAAGACAATCACATCTACTAAAGAGGAAATAAAGCGACCATCAGTCTAGGCTGGAGCGCCTTTGGCAAACACAGTAGCATACTAAGAGGCTCCTTGCCAATGTCTAAAAAGTAAAGTCTTTAACCAATGCATCCTCCCAATTATGACCTATGGATCAGAAACATGGACCACAACCATATTACTGACGACGAAACTAATAACTGCCCAGAGAGGGATGGAGAGGATGCTAGGATTTAGCCTAAGAGATCAGATAAGGGCGACGTGGATCAGGGAACAGACAAAAAGAGATGTACTTGGATTCATCAAAGAGAAGAAATGGCAATGGGCAAGTCATATATACCGGAGACAGGACGGCAGATGGACAAAGAAAGTAACAGACTGGGTTATAGATAACACAAAGAGACCCAAGGGCCAGCCCAATGACAAGATGGCGTGACGAAATAACGAAATGTGAGGCCAAGACTGGAAACAAAAATTGCAAGACGCACAAGTTTGGAAAAGATTTGAAGAGGCTTATGTCCAGCAGTGTGGACTGATTCAGTCTGATATCTATCTATCTATCTATATACAATAAATAATATATATATATATATATAATATATATATATATATATATATATATATATAATATATATATATATATATATATATATATATATATATATATATATATATATATATATATATATATATATATATATATATATATAACACGTGTGTGCGTGCGCGTGTACATATACACTATATATACATATATACATACATACATGCATACATACATACATACACAGAAACACACACAACACACACTCACATATATATATATATATATATATATATATATATATATATATATATATATATATAGAGAGAGAGAGAGAGAGAGAGAGAGAGTGGGTGTGTGTGTGTTTGTGTGTGTAGATGTACACACAAACCTACCGTAAGAAGGAATGAAAGTAAAAAGAAAAAAAAAAAAAAAAAGAAAAAAAAAAAAAAAAATATATATATATATATATATATATATATATATATATATATATATATATATATATATATACATATATGTATATATGGACACCTAGTTTGATAGATATGCTTTCCTTGTGTGCGTATGTATAAACATTAACAATTTTTTTTTTTCTTGTCTCCATTAATATTTATGAATATTTTCCTTTTGTTGTTTTCAAAGATATTCAGTCTTCGAAAACATTCATTATGGAAGCTTATACTTCATTTCGTTATCATCTAAGGATATTTACAAAATAAATCGGTTAATATAAACTTTCTTATCTTATGACTTTGTTATATTGGACTAATACTTACCATAAATCTAAGCAAAACATTTATCACAAGACTTATCTTACCTTTCGTTGTTATCTATAATGGCAAGTAAAGTTTTAAGAACAGGTAAGGATAGTCCAGATTTATTTGAAACACATTACACTATCATCTATTAGAAGTTATTAAACTTAGTTTTGGATTTGGAGCACAGTAGAAAGTGTACTGTACATTAATGCATCGACTTCAATAAAGCATATATGAAGATGTATATAAACAACAGTGAATTTCAGGATGCCCTTCCTCAGTGTCATTTCCGGTCATCCCTCTCTCTTTTTGTTCGACTTCTTTACATTTATATTAATTTTTAAAATCATTTTTACCAGCCCTCACGCACCTAGTTCCGTAGCGGAAGAGGTGGTTGTTATTACTCTGTAACCATGGTTGGGAGTGACTTGCGACTTGTTAACATATATTTTTATATTACTATTTCTATTTTTAAGTGTTTTTCACCTTTTCTCCATTTTTTACTAAACTGGTCCTCCTCGATCTTCTGTTTAAGGTGTGATGGTATGGCTTGACCGCAGATACCCAACTGACCATAATGATACCAGGGCAGTCCACTGACCCCCCCCCCCAAAAAAAAAAAAAAAAAAAAAAAAAAACACTGGGAATGATTTTTTTTAAGTGATGATCCTCTCCAAGTTAATGAGTGTGGACCCCACCAACCCCCTTCTTCCGCGCGGAGTCGTCACAGAATCGTGACATTGTGTGCTGGCTTTCGATTTCATGACCTGGGTTCTCCCGACATCAACGATGTTCGCCTGCCTTTACGTTACGGCCAATTCCCCCAGTGCGCCACTGACGGAAAAGCTGCTTGTCTGATAGTCTTATGTAATGCAGCCGGTTGGCATACATAGCATGTCAGCGGAAAGAATACGGGATGAGCATGTGCATAATGCCATGCTAAAGGTGAAATACAGACAGCCGGATAACAAATATAAGTGCCAGACTAAAGGGTGGGTTAAATCGCCTGATGACATGTGTCCACGTCAAAGTGCTAACTGATATGACTAAGCTACATGTTACGAGAATCGGTCGTAAAGTGTTTCTGATTTGAAACAATAGGTGCATTTGAGTGAACAGCTGACTCACAAGTCCAGCATGTAGTGCAAAAAGATATAATATTTTTTTACATCCCTGTTTTGGAAGACATCAATACCCATGTGATGCACAGGTATTTGGCATCATTAATAATTGAAATAACAATAACAGTGGTGAAGAGAATCATTAACAATTGAAATAACGATAACAGTGATGAAGAGAATCAAGAATTAATAATGTCATGTTACCCACAATACCTTTATTGTATGTTAATCATCGTGTTTAGAATTGGTATTTTGTGATGATTACCACTGTCAAAATTAGAAATTAATTTCATGATTCTCATGTCTTCTCTATAGAAGATGACCAGTAATACATGATTAACACTCAAATGATTTTCAAATGTTTGTTTCTCTTCATTCAATCTGTTCAATAACTTTTGTCCCTGTTTCTGGCGAGCAACGTCATCCACGTTAAGCAAAATCAAGGCAAAGGCACGCATGAACATGTTTGTGGGCTGTCAGATTAAAATTAAATTTGTGGGCGTCCTTCTGCACAAGACGAGCAATAATGATATATCAGTGCTATTACTATTACGATGGTGCAGATGATACAAAAATAATACTAGCATTATCATCTGCATTACCTTTGTAATAGATAAGAATAGTGATGATTATCATTATCATTTTATTATCATTATTATTGTTATTGTTATCATTATCATCACATTGTTGTCGTTATCATCATTGTTAAATTAGTAGCAGTATTATCATACCTATCATTATTTTTATTGTGAACTTCATCATCATTATCATTCTCATCCTTTCACTCGCTTCTGGTATAATTGACAGTAGACTCTCTAGCATGTGTGTTTTTTTTCCTCTCAAGTAAAGAGAGAACGACTGGACAGTTGAACCAGTACTTTCTCTAAGCTCTAACCACATGTGCCTTAGATTTGTGGCAGGGAGACTTGTTATTAAGTAGACCTTGCATCGTTTAGCTAGTCGTGGTTTAACACTAATGTGGGTAGGGCGTGTTTCGAGCACTGTCATCAGTCGTGAGAGCTGTCCCGAATCCTTTGTCCTTAGTCAATCGTGCACATGAATCTCAAGGAGAAATTTTAAAATAAGAAGAACGTGGGAATAAAAATTGACAACACAACTGTGGTAAGGATTTGCGAGATCCAGAATCTTGTCAGTATTAACAATATAAAAAATGTTTTTCCCACTGTCTTGCAAAGGGAGAACAATGAGGTGAACAGAACAGCTTGTCTGAGATTATTGTAATTTCAAGCCAGTGCTGAAGAAAGACCGGAAGACCATATCTTACGGTTCAGACTGAAGATGCCGAGCAGATCTTGACTCTATAGTGAAGGGGTTGGTTGAACAAACCAGTCATCTTTCAGCAACCAACAAAACTGGACCCAGACTTTCTACTCGACAAGCTTGTCTGGGTCAAGGATCATACACCACAAGGGAAGAGCAGAACCCAAACTCATTGCATTTCTATTAAAAGAAGTTCCAGATAGTGTTAATATCTAGCACAGGATAGAGGAAAATAACATTGTATGTGGAGCTGTCAGTCATATACCTTAAGTTAATTGTTCTTAACTCGTTTCAGGCCATGGACCACCAACCCAAATTAAAGTAAGCTTACACAACAAACATATTGGTTGGTTTTAAATACATTTCTTCTTCTTTGAGAAACTAGTATTTTGATTTGAAATATTTTCTTGTAATCATAAATTCCTGAAGTTCCATGAATGTTTATCTATAATTTTGCCGTGAAAATTGTGTCAAACAAACTGAGTCTTTGGATTATGTAAGATTATACAACCAAATCGTACCCTCAAATTTAATCATCAGACTTTTGGATTCTGTTTTCAATGTTGGCTGTGGTACTTTGCAGTGTACAACGCATATTATTTTCTACTGCAAATCAATTCCTTTGTTTCGACTTAATGTGCAACAAACATGAAAATTTACTCTCACACATGTAGGTAGATACAAATGGCAAAAGGTATTTGACTGCATGTGATGACATATTTGGGAAGTACCAATCATACTGGCCCGAAATGACCGTAGCAGTAATAGTAGACCGCTGGTACACAGGAATCGAACAGGATGACCTCTCACCTCGACTGAAATATTTGTTAGTTGGATAGTACTTTAAGGTGAGGTTGATTGCGCAATGTTCCTGGCAGTGAACTTCTGGGGGAAATGCAGATCAGCAGCTTCTATGGGCGAGCCACCACTGAATAAAACGCCTAGCAGGACCTGGAAAGAAGATAAGGGCGGGCAAGGCGCTGTCCTCGGCTTTGGCGGTTAAGCTTCACGTCTCAACTGAAATTGCTCCTCTGGCTTTCTTTGTTTCTATGGATTAGGGCGGCGGATTCATCAAGGTTCATCTCCCATCCTTGTCTTTTGGCTCGAAGCGCCCTAAACAGTCACATAATGTAACTAATCGAGGATAGCATTGAGAGACAATTCCAATGCCACAAACCACAGAAACACCAGAATCTAGAAAGTATTGCGGGTTTTCGTACTTTCATTGCCTGATTGTAGTGAAGGGCACTTGTCACTGTCACGGCAACGATGAGGAAGGTGTGGCTATACTCAAAGTGCTCGTCGTCTCATGTCATTGCGATAATTAAGGAAGGCGATGGGCTGGCTGGTGTGAGGCAAGTTCCTTCTCATTGCCAGGCCAGTAGACTTCATTGCAGATTGTTCATAAACCGTTAGCATGCAAAGCACCTTCAGTGTATAATTTTTATAGTTATAATAATGCGCCCAGGTTCTTTGTCAGCATAATATGCTCGTGATTACTCTTGTAACATAGTGCCCTGTGCAACCTTTACTATGGTTTCTCGATTGGCACTTCGACTATTGGACTAATACCAAAGTTGCTAAATTTCTCAGATTAATTCCTGGTAGCCGTGTAAGACGTTTCTGATAATTTTTGGCACTGATAATTTTTTGACATCAGGTCAAAAGAAAATGACCCAGCTAGCTTTCCATACATTTGTTCTTTAAGCTGTCAGAGCCGATTGTCGAACTGAAGACCTTGTTAATTTTGATATTCTATAATTTCGAATGATGTAATGAATATACCAAAGTTATGTTATGCGATTTAACTACAATATATTCTGGGAAGAACTTTTTTCACCGATCCTCCAGTGTACAAACCCAATATTTTACTGATAAAGAATTTATTCATATAGGGTAGTGTGTACTAGCAGCTTTCCCTGATCACAGAGGGAAGACAATACCTGCGGGTGCGTATGTTCTGGCTGGTGGGAAATTAGCTTCTGTATGAGAATTACAGCTACATTTCATGGGCTGTCTCCTATTCTTACGAGGCATTTCATGTACATATTTTAGAGTTCCTTTGGGGTTAGGCCTTTATGAAGCACTTGTCTCCTCGTCACTCCACTCCTTTTGAGGGTCAGAATTAGGTCTATCCAATTTATTCCTTCACATGTTGCTGTGTGCATGTGAAATGCCTAGCTACTGATACTGATAGCTATTCTCTTTGGAAGCAGCGATTCCGGGTGATGGTGCATGCGAGATGCCTGGACGCAAATAGTCTAGACAATCCCCGCTACTTGTATGCATATGTATTTTATCACTGGATATGCATGCATGTATTTTGTATTTATTTTTTCCTTTTATTTTTAATTGTGTATTAATTATTCTTTATTTTATTGATTTATTTTACTGCGGGGAAGTATCATATCTAGGATATCTCTGGGTAGGTCAGCATAGAGGCCATGGTTCATATTACTTCATGGTGATTAAGTTTTCTTTTTTCTTTGCTTTGTATTGACCTTCCTTTCCTTGGCCAAGGTCATACCCCATCTTCACTATGGACCAGCTTTTGAGAAGCCGATCCTCTTCATCCTTACCCTTATGTTGACACATTAGGGTCGATCACACTGTTTGCTGCCAGTCCCCAAGAGGCGAGACTAACCCCAAAGTACTTCATTAATATATTATTTGTAGTACATCATTTCCCTCCCTTAATCTACTACTGTATTTTTCTGGTGTCTGGGTGTAACCTTTGACCCCACACATACACAGGTAAGCTGGAGAGGCATGGTAGTGGGGTAATGGGAGCAAGAAGTGGAATCCTTGAGATGAGGTTTCGTCTATTTCTGCCAGATCTGGACCATGCCAAGGCTTACTGTTCACCACACTTCTAAGTCTATAAATTTATCAATAGATATACACATGTGGTTAAAGCATGTTCCGTCCTTCCACATGAATAATATTATTTAGCTGATGCGATGCTCGAAATGAATTACAAGATAACTTGAGTGAATTATTAACTTGATATTAAAATACTTAAATGAAATGTATGAATCTAAACGCCGTGTAAGCCATTTGTGCACGTAAGGGAACCATTATATCTATTTGTAATATATATGTTTACCTTTAGATTTCTTGCGTGAACATAGGCATTCCATGTTCTTGGTCAATATATTGACATGTTCCGTGTGTTTGCTTCGTTAAATGGGTTACCATAATCTTCAAAGGATTTTAAGTTATTTTTATCATAACCATTTAGGCGTTATTCAAATGAAATCACTAGCTTTTCCTGGACCTTCCAGCATGTGCGGCCTATAGTGTATAGGACACTTAATCAGTATTATACCAATGATCTCTTTGCCTCACAAAGATTTCCTTAATGGTTAATGGTTAAAATAAATAAATGAGCTATACATCAAAGTGCGTATAGCACCATAGTAAAGTATTGTGGCGAAAAAAAGGTAAACATTAGTTAATTATTAGAACAAAATGCGTTAGATGTCGAAGGTTGTACAACACTGTAAATGTATGGTAGTGAAAGGGTAAAGAGGGTGAGCAAATGAAGAAAGGGATTGGTAAAAGGGGGAGGGTTACGGGGTTAAGGGCGATTAGATCAAATGGACGGTATCTGTGTGTCCGAGGAAGGAAAACCAGTTGTCTAAAGAAAAAAGTAGGGGATCCCGTGAGGATGTCCAATAGGTTGGGCGGTCGGGGAAGAGAAGACGTGAGGAAAAGCAGAGGTTACCATTATGGAGTAATCAACGGGTAATAAGGATTGAGATGGGAGTCGATAAAGTAGAACAACTTGGGGAATAAGACAAGGGACCGGGGGTAGGAGGTGAAATATCAAGAACGTCAGGAGGGGAAGGATCCAGAGGACACTGTTGTGACAAAATGGAGTCAAGTGCGCATCCAGGGGGGAGCGGAAGGGATAATTGGGAAAGAAGGGGTGGGGGTGATGCAGATGGAGAGAGGGAAGATAAGGTGTGTTGGGAGAGAGTGGAAGTAGGGGGATCACGAGGAAGATGAGGTTGAATACCGGCAGTCACTTTGGGTGTAGAGGGAATAAGATTAGATATTAGAGGGTGGATGAGGGAGAGGAGCATTTAGGGGCATTTTTGGGAAGTTTTGGATGTCCTCAAGAGTTCTTGAGGAGAGATGTTTGAAGAGATCTGAGAAGAAGGTTTTCTTATGAGGACGGGTAGAGGAGATAGGTGTAGGAGAGAATGTGGTGGATGAGGTGGAACGCTAAAAGTGACTGGTGCAACAGGTAAAGTGAGAAGAAAGGGGCAGGCACCGGGGAAGTGGTAGAAATTGGAGTATCTGGATTTAAAATGGCAAAAGAAATTGACTGGAAGAGAGGGAGGTAGAGTTAGGATGTTAGGGGCTCTCTGCCAATATGTATTTGTGTAGGACTTACAGTGGCCTCTGGGATGAATAGTGTTGCACTGTACTGCTACTGCATCATAGCGAGGCTGGCAAACAGTTCCTTTTCACTTTCTGACTAGTCCTTGTAAACAGGACAATTAGCCAGGGAGATGAAAACAGTTCCAGTACAAGTATTGTGGGAGGAGTGAATCTGGGCAGGAATAGATTTGCCAGTGAGGTCACTCAGAGTATAGAATGCACTCGGATGTAATTGTTACAAGGTGTAAACGATCCGAATGGCTCCAGAACTAAAAATTTTGGAAACACTGTTGGAAGAGGAGGGTATTATTAGAGTAGGGAGAATTGGGGAAAAAATCGATCCTACTTAGCTGGGTTATATGGTTACATATCAAAATATATGTGCTAAGCATCAAAGGGCATATAGAAGGGTGTAATAGTGAAACGGGTAAAGAGAGGCATAGTTGATTATGAAATGTGCTACATGTCAACAGTCGTATAGCAGTTATGGAATGTAGGGATTAGATCAAAGTTGCCAGAGGAAATTGTGTGGAATATTGCAAGGATGTCCGTAGGGTAAGGTAGAGATTAGTAAAGGAGAGAGGGGTTGAAGAGCAATTCGATCACAGAGTCTGGGAGAAAGTCAGGAGGGAGAGAATCCAGGGAAGAGGATTGCTGTGATGAAGGATCACATCCAGGGGGAAGGGAGGGATAATAGGGAAGGAGGAGGGGATGCTGCAACTGAAGCAGGGGGGAATGGAATGTGTTGGGAGGGAGGGGTGTAGGGGGAACATGAATAGGAGGAGGATAGATGTCGGCAGTTACTTTGAGTGTAGAAGGAATGGGAGTAGAAAGATAGGAGGATGGATGAGGTGTAGGCATGTTACCTTGGGTCATGATCAGATAGTTTTGAATGTCTTCAGGAGTTTCTGCAGTGAAGTTGGTTGGGAAGATCTGAGAAACAAAGGTTTTCTTATGGGGAGAGGGAGAGCAGGGGACATGTTTGAGGGGTGGAGGGAGAGGATGGGGTAGAAGATGGGATTGAGCGTTTAGTGTGTTTGTTGAGGGATGGGTTGGGCGAGGTAGGGGATAGAAGTGGGATGAGGAAGAGGTGCTGGGGGAGATGTAGAAACTCTTGGGTGGAAAAGGGAGGGGCAGAGCAATTGTTGGAGTAGGGAAGGAGAGAGAAACCTCGTCGACGTGATTCTTGTCTGCCTTTTTCATAAAGTGAGGCCAAGTTTGAATCTGAGACTTGCTACTTCAAATTCAAACTTGTAGGTATGGGAGCCCCAATAAAATACATTTTGGGAACTGCCACAGTTGGCACACTGTACAGAACAGTTTGATCAATTATAACCAGTTTGGGCACAGAGAGGGCATTGTCCTGTGGAACCGCAGTTTTTGGCAAGATGGCCTAGAAGCCAACAGATCTGACAGTGACAGGGGAAAGTTGATATGGTTAGGCAGGGAGGGACTCTCCACCAGTGTAAACATTAAATGGGAGGTCTACATAAAGTAATTTTGGCAATGTTGGTGGGAGACCTACGACAGCTTCTAGGGAGGATGGTGTAGCATTACATCATCATCCAGGAGGCAGGCGAGTAAGTTTTCTTCACAATCTGACCAATCCTTGTCAAAGATAGAGCAGTTTGTTGGGGAGATGTTCCCCAACAGTTCCTATTGAGGGAGGGGATGGGGTTGGGCAGGAATGGGTTTGCCAGTGAAGTCAGTTAGGGTTGCAGAAGGAAACTTTCCCTACTTGTTGGAGGCATTACTGGAAGAGGAAATTGTTGTTAGAAGACAGGCTGTGGGGGGATTATGAAAAATAGATCTCATTTGGCTGGGCTAAATGGTATTCAAGATATTTAGAGGAGGGAGTAGTAGAAAGAAGAGGACTTGTGGAAGAGTGAGTAGTGTTGTGAAAGGTAGTACTGCAGAGTAGTGGATAATAAGGATGCAGAATGGTAATAAGGGAGGATAGGGTAGCTGATGAAGAAAGTTGTAGGGTTGGAAGAGGAGGAATGTTTCCTGGAGATTGAGTACTGAACTGGATGATGATTTGGACTGGGCTGATGTGATAGTAGGTATTGAGGAGGGGGTAGTACTAGCAGTATTCAGAGCTGTGGTCAAATGAGAGCCTGGGATGGGGAACAAGAATTGAAATAAGTGGGGCTATTGATAAAGGGGTAAGTTTAATGCTCCTATTAATGGTACAAAGTCTTCATTACTGGCCATGGTAAGCCTGAGATATGTAGGGTCCCCTTGAGGGGCAAGGACTAAACAGCTAAACGGGAATAATGTTCCCATGGCTCCCCCAGGCCGTTCATGACTGCCACAAAAGTAGGCCTTTCATCCTTTCAACACAGCTCTCATACCTCAAGAAATGGATAGTTGATGGAGTTAGAGAAGCGAAGATAATGAAAAGGGGAAAGGGAAATGACCATGCAAAATTAGTTGAATCGAGGCTCAGACCCAAGGCAGGGGTGATCCCCAACATTGGGTCCCAGTCTCAATCTCCCAATCCCTCTCCCATGGCAACAACGGGCAGCTAAAAAGAATACTCAAAAAATTTGTAGAGGATGAAGAATTTTACTAATGGAGGAGGGGGCAGAGAATGATTGTGCCAGAGGAGATTGTGGATGTTGGGAGAGAGTAAGGGATGTATTCTAAAGGTTGAGCAATGGCCTGTTTGGTTGATTCGAAATGTATTAAGATGACAGCAAGCATCAAGGAGGGGGTAGCAGTAGTAGTGGTTGGAGCTGTGATCAAAGAGGATGGAAAACTAGATAGGCTAGTTGACGAAGGGCAAGCCTCATTGCTCCTAATAAGGAAATCTTCATTATTGGCCATGATGAGCCTGAAATAGTGGGGAAGAAATCACCCTTACCCTTCGGGGTCCCTATAATGAGTAAGGGTTAGATAATTAACCAAGGGAATACCATGCCCAGAAGCTTCCCGAGACCATTCTGGACTGACAAACCCAACCTTTCATCCGTTCAGCATGGCAGAAGAGAAGGAAAAGAAAAGTTGGAGAAGACAAGACCATGCAAAATTAGTTGACCTTGAGGGCTTATGCTTAAAGTAGGGGCAAAACGAAAGATCTCAGCTTTGTCCTCTATTGGTAGGACAAAAATTTCCTTTTACTTTCCAGTTTTTTCTTCTTTTTCTTACTTTTTGTCTTAATATTGATTGGATATTTGGAGTATAGTAGTCAGCATAGATTCAGTGTCAAAGTTAATTGGTAATAGTAGAGAATAATGGTGTCAAAGAGGGTATTCTGTATTTTTACCAAGTTTGGAGTAGTAAGGATAATCCCTCAAGTGATTGAATGACTTGCAATAATAAACAGTGTAAAGCATAAATTTTAATGTCTTTCTCTCTCCTTTTCATGTGAAGCTATATTACATTAGCAATTTAAATAAATGAAATAAAACAAAATTGATTGATACTTGTATTTTACTTTTCCTTTGAAAAATAAAGTTTTTGTCACATTATTTTCTGAAACTAATTCAACAACAATTAAACTCCCTCAGATCTTCTTAATCTCACTTCTTGAGGTAGTGAGATAAAATCAATAATTTAAAGCTTGTCTGCCAGCACAAGAGTATATCCAACATTAACACAAGTCAATATTCAGTTTCAATTCCAAGGTTATCAGGCAACAAGTGCCGTTGCCAGTATATTTTGTTCCAAATTACTGTAATCATTAGTAAACATAGATATAATTTATTTGTAAAAAGAGGTCAATATCTTCAAACATGAAACAAACTTCACATTTAATTTATCAGAATATACATACACTACTAAATTTTTTATTGAAAGGTATACAGTTCTCATAAAACCGTAAATTACTCACTCAGTCAAGGATCAGACCTAATATACAACATAAAAATTTCTCAGTCTAAACTTCGTCATTTACCATAACACAGACGTTGGCATACTAAAAATGTGGCTAAGTTATATATCATATATATACAGTGAATATATATATAATATATATATACATATGTATCTAAATATTTATCAAGAAAATGTCAATACTGATGCTACTGAAATATACAATACTGGATAATGATTTCTATGATAGTTCAGATGATAGAGTAATGATGATAATTATAATAATAATAATAATAAAAGAGTAATAAATCACAATAATAATAATACTAATAGCAATGATCCTTGATAATTATCAAAATCATCAATACAGTTTACAATAAAAAGAATTTTATAAATATATGTAATGAACATCTCTATTGTCCTGCAGGTTATTTGTGATGTTGAGCTTATTTTTAGCTCATTAACAATTGACCCAAATGCTGGACAAGAGCAACAGTCATCAGTCATAATCATGATGATGATGATAATAATAATAATGATAATAATAATAATGATAATAATAATAATGATAATAATAATGATAATAATAATAATGATAATAATAATAATGATAATTAATAATAATAATAATAATAATAACTAATAATAATAAATCATAATAATAGATAATAATAATAATGATTAATAATCAATGCATATATATAAAATATGTTAGATTATATAATACCATGATAATTTTTATTTATTTTTTATTAAACAATAACACTGTTGTACAAACAAAAACACGTACAAATTGAGATGAAAAGTATTGAAAAATTTAAAAGATAATGCACCTATATCTATATACAAATCTAAGAATGAGATATATAATATCATGCAAATGACACTTTCTCTCTAATTTTTTCAAAGACAAAACAATCGTTTTTTAACAAAAAAAACAAATAAAATTGATACTAAAATATTGAGAATTAAAGAGTACTTTAGGCTTATCATATATAAAATTTAGAGGAAATAAAAAAGTATCAAATCACTTTCTCTCTATGTTTTTGTATAAAGACTTAAATCAATCCATGGATTTTCTCTATTATTCAAATTTATATAAATACATTAAATAAATTCTACACTCACAAAGGACTTAAAAGCACATCCCGTTGTTCTTTCACTGAGTTCTACAATGTTATTTGCAAAGTAAAGTAAAGTATATAAAAAAAATATTTTTTCTTTTTTTGCCTTATGTAATATGTTAATATATTGAGGATCTTCATGGATTTCCATCTTGGATTAGTTTCATCAGATCCTTTTAATCATAAATTTTAATACTGTGTCTGCCTTGTAGTCTGTAAATGCTCTGAAATAATTTCTTTTAATCCAACCTTTAATCCAGTTAAAGGTTTTCAAAATACATGAGTTAAAACAGGACCATACACTTAATTTTATAGCAAAAAGAGATATCAAGAGAAAGGGTAAAGTTACATGACTGCAATATGAACTTTAGCCACTAACGCTCTGTTGTTACAGTTTTATACAACTCACATTGTTGTAAATAACCATAATATTCCTTTGAGGAAAAACATCTATTTGGAAGAAACCTTTGGAACATAATACATCTCATCTTTATAGGTTAAATCACAATAAAACCATAGTTCTTTACAGAAAAAAAAGTCTCTGTAATTCTTTATAAAAAAAAAAAAAAATAATAATAATCTCTGGTCTTTACAGAAAACGAACATCCTCTGTAGATTTTTACAGAGACCAAAATAAACCAAGTAATTCTCCAGGTTTTGTTATACTTTAAAAATAATTAAGAGTCACACACACATGTGCTAAAGAATTGTGAGAGCATTAATAAAGCTACTTAATCTCATGGATATTCAACTGAGTAAGAAAAAAATCTATTCATTAAAAATATTGATAAATTATTTACAACATTATTAGGTAAACCTGCCTCATCCTTTGCGAATGAATTTTTAAAATCAATTTAAAATCTACTTAATGAGCAGTCATATCACATAAGAAAATTATGGCTGGTCCTCACATTTAAGGAGAAGGCATATAAATTCTTTTATTCTACTAATGCCACTGTAACTGTCTCTGTTTTGGTGCTCTTTGTTAAAGAAATCTATCACTCATGAAAGCAAATTTCACTAATTACTTGCAACTGATTCCTGTTGCTTTCTTGATATTTCCTACTCCAATTTTCTTATAAAGAAAAAACTTAACCAGGATAACATAGCATCTTTTATGGCATTAAAAAATGTACATATTTACAAAAAATCTCATTTGTAGAAGCTACCCGTAATTTAAAATGCACTCACAATTACATGTCAAGTTTGATGAAAACTAGTTAATAAGGCACTAATAATAACTAAACTGTGCTCAAACTGCACCTAGATAACTTGATACATCTTTTCCTGTCACTCAGATCAATACATCAAATTTTGGAAAGATCCTGTTAACTCATGACTCTTTAATTACTTGTTTATAGTAATCTATACATACTTATTACTTCTACTCTTAGGACTGGTAAGGCACATAACATAGCAACATGACCTCTCTCTTTTCATTCTCCTCTTTCATACATGTTACCCCCCTTAGGTTTCCTGTAAAAAAATATAAATATGACACCTTTAACTTCTTAGATGGGTTAGTAGGGAAATCCCTTTACTGGCACTAGATTATTATTTTCAACATTTTCTTATGTATAATTAATTTCTGTAAATTACAGGAACTTGTTTAAATGCCTCAGTATGTTCATAATACCTGTGTCTGTCTAATCACTGCACTTTTACTCATTTTCCCATCAATTAATGCAGTTTCCTGTGTTTACACAGACTATCTGCTTTATTTTAATGCAGGTTTTATGTTTCTGTATGGAATAAGCATTGGCAAGAAATACAAGGAATATTTTGTGTATATATGGATTATAGGCCATAATATAAAGTATCTTATCTTTCTTCATTAGTAAACTGTAATTATGCAGACAATGTTACACTGCATAATGCATATTTAAAAAAAAAAAGTAAATGATTTTTAAAAATTCCAATGCTCTTGAATGGTTAAATACAAAAAAGAAAAAATATATCACTATCTGTCCTTAACATACATTAATATCTAAAGTTTCCTTCCTCATCTGAAATGTCAGGTTGCATTTACTCAAAGTTTTGTTTAGTCAATAATAAAAAAGAAAAGAGAGAAAGGAAATAAAATAAATAATTGCTCTTTAATATGCCCAATAATGGACTGAACCTCAAAATCTTTAAAAGGGTGAAATAACAATCATCACCCCAAGGTCAGTGCTCTGGGAAGAACCCATTTGTTACCTTCACTGGTCCATTGATTATGTTAATGGGAGAGTCCACCTCCATTCCATTGGTGATATAACTGTCATGAGCATCTTCAACACTCTTGATCATAAGATCTGATGTCAAGATAATGTCTTTTCTATTATTGTTCACCACTTCCGAGGGTGGAGGGGACACTGATGTGAACTTGCCAGCAGAGTCTAGATTGGCTTGATGTGAGAAAGAGAGCTTGGTGGTGGCTGCCAAAGGTCTTGCTTTGTGGAGGTGCATGTCCAGTCCTGAGCCTGGACATGAACCACAGGCACTCACGTCATCCTCCTCTGTTAGGGACAGAATGAAAGCATTACAACATTACAAGATTGGAAGTTTTGTACTCTATAGATAATACCTGCAAATGAGAAGTTTATGGTCATTTTGGGGTAGTTTCCTGGTAGGAAGTTTTCTGTGGATTATTTTTGTTTGCCACCTTTTAAATTTTTGTTTCTTTGTGTGTAGCTCTATTTTTGTATTATAAAAACACAAAGCAAACTAAAAACAAATATATTCATATATATAATTATATCTATATTTATCTATCTATATATCTGTATATGAAAAAAAAAAAATTATATATATATATATATATAAAGCAAGACATATATATATATATATATATATATATATATATATATATATATATATATATATATATATATATATATATATATATATATACTCACATATATGTACATGTTTGTGTATGTATGTATCTATCTATATATCTATACATCTACCTATTTATCCATCTATCTATCTATATATATGTATGTATATATATGTTTATGTGTAGGTGTATATATTCACATATATGTATACATATATACATACATACATGTACATAAATATATACTTGTATACATACATATACATGCACACACACACACTCTCTCTCACACACACTCTCACCCGCGCACGCACGCACGCACACACACACATATATAGATATTTATAATAATTAAATTGTAACTTTAAAGATCTCGTGTATAGGCTTCCTCTATTACAAACACAAGAAAACACTTAACACAAAGGAAAACAACAAGAAAAGTAAATTACTCCTATGAATATATCTGTCTACAGATACATACACAGACACATAGACATGTATTTATATATGCACATATTTATGTATGCACTCATATACAAATCATAACTATAAAAAAAAAAAATGCTACCTGGAAAATAACCCTTTGAGACAACATACTACACATATATTCAGTTCATGAAATACCAGTTACAAAATAAGAAAACATCTATGCATTTCTGCGCCAGAACTAAATGAATATCAAATTCTTCGCCTGGAAACAAGCCTCCAAAATATTATATAAAGTGTATTCTCAGATACACTGCCTTATGCACAAAGTCTTCAGGAAAAAATAAAACTAGTTATAAGCAGCATGATTCCTGCTCATATCTTTTGAAATTTATTTCTTTGTTGTCAAAATTTACATCTCATGGTTTATATATACTGACGAAAGTCCATGATTGTATAAGTAATATATAATTAGAATCTCATCAACTCTTAAAATTAAACATACGAAAAATATAAATGAGTGAGTATGAATGAGAAAGATGAAAATGAAAAACTTGCAAAATAAATCCATTATCATTATTTTTATTCATCTACTGTTTATTTGAATTGTTTCACAACTGGTGTGAGCTAAAACAAATTAATTCTCTTTCTCATTATAAACAATCATTTCCATAAAAAAAAATAATAATAATAAAAAAAAAATAATAAAAAATAATAAGAGAAAAAAAATCAGAAGTTCTAAACTACCACAATACATCACTAGCCATGAAAAGAAGAAAAAGAACAAGAAAAAAAGGATAAACAGTCAACAACAAAGGAATAAGAAGCAGCTAAGTACAATGCACGAAAACTCACCTGCGCGAAGCATATGCCTGAGAGCTAGCCTTCCACTGCAGATGCACTGATTATGCAACAATATGGGAGGGGGGAAGGGGAGGAGACAGAGAGGGTCTTGCATCACGCAACAAGACCTAATATATATATCACAAAACTCAAACACAACTTTGCCACGGTCAAGCAAGCATCATTTCAGTAAAAAAAATGCTGATCTATTTTTCAAATATTCTCATATAGGATAACTTATAAATGAAAAATAGGAATGAGAAAAAAAAAATAATAATAAATAAAAAAATATGAGTGAGGGGAGGAAAGGGGACTTTTCGAACTTAGGAAAATATGCTGAACGTGGCAAGTGTACTTCTGTACCTTTCAAGGCAAAATAAATAATAAGAATGTACAAATGAACTTAAAATGTGACAAACTGGAACAGAAAAATGTACATACACAAGGCTAGCACCAGGGATATGCAAGCTAATATATGCTACAACGTATTTGAAAAGCAGGCTACAAACAAAACAAAGATATCAATGATTAAAACAAATACAACTAAGGGATGATGGGAATAAAAACAAAATTATAACGTGAATAAAAAATGCTATTAACTACTTTATCATGAGCCAAATCACCATATAATTCCTTCAAGTTGAAAAGTATAATGAATAAACAAAATATTATCAACAAGCATTCATACAAGCTTTCATATGCTACCATAAACATTATAGACTAAAAATATTTGATTTTTTAATACCTGAATGCTAAAAATATTGAAATAACTTGGTTACAAAATAACAATCTCTACAGCTGTCAACTACAGCATAAGTGAATATAAAATAATATATTAGAGCACAACAATAAAATTAGGTGTGCAAATTTTTAGTTGGTGAGGAAAAGAAACACAGGAGAGAAAGAGAATTAGAAGAGAGAGAGAGAGAGAGAGAGAGAGAGAGAGAGAGAGAGAGAGAGAGAGAGAGAGAGAGAGGACAGAGAGAGAGAGAGAGAGAGACAGAGAGAGAGAGAGAGAGAGAAGAGAGAGAGAGAGAGAGAGAGAGAGAGAGAGAGAGAGAGAGAGAGAGAGAGAGAGAGAGAGAGAGGGGGGGGGACAGAGAGAGAGAGAGAATGAAATATACAAAATAACAGTGATACACAGAAAAAGTACCATAAGTTCAAATTACAAAATGTGAAGATGTATGCTCTATTCTGTGTGCAGTTATATGAAAGATTTATAATACTACAGAACTGTGGTTCTATTTCACTGGTCCTGAAATCAGACTTCAAGACTATTGTACATTTTTTTACTTTTTACATATACACACAAATACGCATTCATATGTATGAGTTCGTCTGGAAAATACAGTATATGCATATGTATGTATATACACATGAATATATATGTGTGTGTGTGTGTGTGTGTGTGTGTGTGTGTGTGTGTGTGTGTGTGTGTGTGTGTGTGTGTGTGTGTGTGTGTGTGTGTGTGTGTGTGTGTGTGTGTGTGTGTGTGTGTGTGTGTGTGTGTGTGTGTGTGTGTGTGTGTGTGTGTGTGTGTGTGTGTGTGTGTGTGTGTGTGTGTGTGTGTGTGTGTGTGTGTCTGGCCAGGAGAAATTAATTAAAGTAATGCATAATTATTAATATACTACACTGAACTACTATGTTAACTAACATGATAAGAAAACGAGTAACACCTTATCTGAGTTTATTCTCTTCCCTCATGATAAATACAAGACTATCAGAAAAGAAGGATATAACCTTTGGTTTTCATGCTAAACATGCTAATGCTAAACTATGCCAACTAATGTCATTTTCAAATCAGTCTTTTGAATTAAGCTTTTGGCTGAAAGGATTTGATTCAATGCCCTTCCTTAGATGTACATGATGAGCTCATTTCCCCTTTCTTTTTATTTACTTACAGAGAAACTTTTTTATTTTGAAAAGGAAATTCTAACATGTGATATTTACAAAATAATACCAGACCATTTGATTACTATTTACTAAAGATGTAATCTGATGTGTTCAAGAAAGTGTGGTATGGCTGATTGCGTGTTTCAAGAATATATTTATGTTCAGTGACTTCAGTGTTAAATATGAGTGCAAGTGATTTTTTTATGTATATGACAGACTCTCATGAACCCTACTTCAATCTATATGGCTTACTAAGACATCTAAATTCAACACAGTCATTACAATACTGCAGGAAAAAAAAGTAAGACACATCAGTCATACACACAGTTCTAAACATTCTACTGTAAATGAACTGGAAAAAAAAGTATTCAAGATCACTTTTAAAGTTGCACTTTTTGGACCCTTTTGATTTTCAGTCAAAATTATAATTTATATATTTAAAAGCATTAGAAACACAGAGATTTGTGCACAATTCACAAAACAGGTTTGTTATG
>NC_051387.1:49651898-49664398 GCF_015228065.2 Penaeus monodon
AATATGCATATACTTATATATAAACACATATATATGAATAATATAGATATATAAATAATATATACAGATAACTATAAATACACATAGATATAACAGATAGATACATATAAAGACAGATACAGATAGTATACACATATAGAGTACAGTATACATATAATAACAATATATATATACACACTATATATATATATGCACATACAATATATATACACAATGGATACATATAACAGATATAATACAATATATACACATAGAATATGATATACATATATATACACATAAGATAGAACATATACATATAGACACAGATAGTAATACATAGACATATAGATATGACACACTAACACACATATATAATAGACATATATAATAGATGACATAACAATATAGATATACATATACAGAGACACATAGACAGGATATATGTAACAGAGATGATAATACATATACACATATACAATAGATAGTACATAATAGACTATAACAATAATACAGATACATAGAGATATACAAACATAATAGATACAGACACAGAGATATACAAGACAGACACATATATACATAACAGAACATATACAGTACATATACATACAATATACTACACACATATATATATAGAGAATAGATATAAAACAGAGACAATATTATAGCATACACACACACACACCACACACACACACAACACACACACACACACAACCACACAATATATGATATATAACATAATGAGAAGATAATGGATATACAGAAAACAAGATATACAGATATGTACAGATAAAGATAAACAGATAGATACAGATAAGACAGAACATATGAGAGCATAGACAATATGAGACATAAATACATAGATAGACAAAACAGAAGAACAATAGACAAGAACATAAAACATAAAACATAGATATCATATATACATTATTAAAGTATAATAAACATATAGTAGACATATATATACAATATAACATATATATACAGAATATAAATATACAATGAGAGATTATATAGACATAAGACAACATATAATATATAAGATATACATAAGAAGACAGATATATACAATATAGACATAAATAAGATCTACAAGAACATATAACAATATAGACAAATACAATATATATACAATATAGAAAAGATATAGATACAATAAATAAAGATATAACAATATATACTAATATCATAGATAATACATATAATATAATATACATATACATATAGATATACATAATATAAAAATATATACATATATACATATAGATATACATATATATACAAGATACAATAGATATACACATAATTTAGACATATATACAAATAAATAAGAAATGAATATAACATATATACAAGTAATGATATAGAAACATATATACAAATAGATAGATTAAATATATACATAAGATAGACTATACAATAAATAATATATACATATATAAAACATATATATACATATAGAAAACATATATACATATATATTTTATATATATGATATATATATATGTGGTATATATATATGTATAATATTAATATATATATTAGAATATATATGTATATATATCATGTATAGTATATATATGTAATATATTATATAAGTATATAGATATGTAATATATGTTATATTATTGTATAAATATATGTAATATATAGTATATATATACATAATATGTATATATATATATACAATAATAATATAAGAGACAAATATAGAAAATAATAAATATATATAATATAATATTAATATATATATATAAATATATATATAAACAATTAAATAATAGAAATACACATATAATTATTATATATACACATAATATATTATATATATACAAATATAATAAATATATACACACATATATAGAGTAAGATAACACAAATAAGAGGATATATAACACAGAAGATATAATAATATACACATATATATATATGATATATAGACAAGTAAAAGATTAATATAAACAATATATAATAATATACGACTAGAAGATAAGTATACAAGATATGATAAAAGAGACAACATAATATATATATATACACATATATATAGAAAATAGAAAACATATAGATATAATACATATAGATATATAGATATACATATATAATAATATATACAAAAATAGTTTAATAATACATATAGATATAAATAACATAATGATATGTATATATATAGACAATATACAGAGATAAGTATAATATAGTATAAAATATATATAGATATATATATATCAATAGATATAATATATATAAGAATATAAAGATAGATAATATAATATATATATAGTAGATAATAGATATAACATATATAGTAAGATAGATAGAATATATATAGAGATATATATAATTATATTTTATATAATTAAATATATAATATATAGTACAATATAGAGATTAATATATACATATATATATTAATATGACATTATATGATATATATATACAAAATATAGATAAGATAAGATATAGAATATAAGATAAAATTAATAATAAGATATATATAATATATAGATTAATACAGATATAAGATATAATATATGACATAGATATAAGATATAAAGATAATACATATATATATAATAGATACAATATATATATATATGATACATAGAGATGTATATAGATATACAGATATAGATATATATAAATATATATATAATAAATATATATATATACATATATATATATATATATACATATATATATATATATATACATTTTTTATATTATAATATAATTTTTATTATAAATAATATTATATTTATACATAATATTAAAATTATATAACATATAATTAATAAATAAATTTATTTTAATATATAACCTATAATTATATATATTATCCCATATAAATATACATATAAATATACACATTTTTATACATATAAATATATATTAAAAAATATATATAATATAAAATGTTTAAAAGATAATTAAAATATTAAAATATCATATAGTTACATAAAAATAAAAAAAAATTAAATTTCCCAAAAAACCCAATTCCCAAAATGCATTTCAAATGTCATGTAACAATATCCAACTACTCTGTTTTCATATTAAAAAAAAAGAAAAGAAAAAAGAAAAAAAAAGAAAAAGAAAAAAAAAAAAAAAGGGGAAAAAAAGAAAAAGGGGCAAGTTTTAAACATTCTTCAGTTCATGCAGTTAAGAAACCCTTTTAGTCAACCAAAAAATTTTTTAATTTAAAAAAAAAATTGCAGTTAACATTTGAATATGTGTTATTTTTTAAAACTTTCAGAATTCTTTAAGTCATGTTACGGGATTCCCTAAATAAAAAAATGTCCCACACTTTTTTGCACTTTTTCAAAAACTAATGGGGCATTTTTGGGTTTTATTTTGGTTTTTTAATAATGGGGGATTTGAGAAGCATTTTTTTACCTTTTCTTTTGCTTTCTCAAAATTAGTTTTTTCCAAGGGTTTTTCTAAGTCCGAAAAAATTAAGGCAATTTTATGATTTTTTTAAGGAATTAAAAAGGTTAAGTGCATGCAAAAGGGCAAGGGGCCCACGGGCTTTCAGTTATGAGAAAATTTTCTCATATAAGCACGCACTCATGTGGGTTTTAAAAAAGGCCCTTTATTTTAGAAAAGGAATGTGCTCAAAGCTTTTTCTTTTTTAAAGCATTTATGGATAAAGGCATACTTTTGACTCACACATACAGGCACGGGGAATATTTGGGAGTACAAACACACACACACACCCCCACAAAACCCAAAAAAAAAAAAAAAAAAAAAAAAAAAAAAAAAAAAAAAAAAAAAAGAGGGGGGGAGAAGGGGAGAGGGGGGGGGAGAAGGGGAGAGAAAAGGGGAAGAGAGAAAAGGGGAAGAGAGGGAGAAAAGGGGAAGGGGGAAAAAGGAAATGGGAGGGGGAAGGGAGGGGGAGAAGGGGGTGAGAGAGAGGGGGAGGGGAGAGGAAAGGAAAGGGAAAGTGGAGGGGAAAGGGAAAAGTGAAAAGGGGAGAGTGAGAGGAGAGGAGAGGAGAGGGGGGAGGGGGAGGGGAGAGAGCGGGGGAAGAAAGGAGAGGGGGAGAGGAAGAGGAAAAAGGAGAGTGAGGGGAAAAGAGTGAGAGTAAAAGAGGGAAAAGGGAGAGGGGAGAGGAGAGAGAGTTTGGGGGGAGGAAAAGGACGAGAGAGGAGAAAATTTTGAGAGAAGAGAGGGGAGAGTGAGAGAGGGGAGACGAGGGGGAGGGGGAGAGGAGAGAGAGAGAGAGAGGGCAAAGCCCCTGTCACAATATATACACCGGGACATAAAAGGGGTTCAGGGAAAAGGGGGAAAGAAAAAATACATGAACACACAAAATTATAAAAATATACACCCTTAATTGACCAGAAACAATATTTTAACAAAAAAATCCAAAATTTAAAAAAAAAATACACAAATTTCTGAGAAAGAGGTAAAAAAAACCTCCCAAAAAAAAACCCACGCATTACAAAACCTTAAAAAATTACTTTTAAAATTTCCTTGTATTCTCAAAATTACATGTTTCATAATAAATTTAAAACAATTAAAGGACACACTGGCTCTCATATACTAATGCACTGCTCAACTGTATTGGTTTTTAATGAAAAAAAAAAAAAAAATATACCCAAAATTTTAAAAGTATGAAAAAATTTTTTGCCCGACTCATCCACATCTAGAAAAAAATCCCCAAATGGGGATTAGCTATTTTATTTTTTTTAAATTTTTAGAAATTTCACAGCCCCTTTCTGGAGGAAAAGGGAAAGAAATTTAAATAAAATGTTTTTTCTATCTATCCCATTCCAGAATATTTCCCGTTTTCAAAAGGGTTTTAAGGGGGGAGGGATATGAATATACTATTTATAAAATATAACCCCAAACAAACACTCATCTAAATACATACATACATTTCATATATAATATATATATATTTTATAAAAATATATATTAATTTTATAAATATATATTATATTATATATATATTAAAATAATATTTTTGTTTGTTGTGGGGGTGTGTGGTGGGGTTTTTTGTGTGTGGGGGTTTTTTGTGGGGGGTGGGGGTGGGGGTTTTTTATTATATACTTATATAAAAATATTATTATTGTTTTATGTTTATAATTTTTAATTATATACTAATAATTGGGATATGTTTTATAATATACCCATAATGTATATAAAAGTTTTGGGATATTTTAATATTTTATGTGGGGTAAGTAATTATAATATGTGGGGTGTATAGGTATTTTTTTAATATATGGTGTGGATATGTAAAATATATATATATGGTGGGTATATGGTATAATATTTTTTAATATGTGGGTTTTTCTTATATAATATTAAATATATTTTAAAAATTATATTATATTATATATTAAAATATATTAAAACCTTTTAAAAATATATATAGATATATAAAAATATATATAATATATAATAATATATTTTATATATTTTATATATAATATAACCATACAACATATTTTATATATATTTTATTAAAAATATATATAATTATATATATAAATATAATATAGATATATACATATAAACACATATAAATATACAAATAGGCCAAAATATATGCATATATAGGCAAAATATTATTAAAAATACATTATAATTTGTATATAATATAAATTTAAAAAAATATATACCCATAAGATAATTTATAAATATATTTAAACACCCCACCCCACACAACACACACAACACAAACCCCCAAAACCAAAAACAAAAAATAATATTAATATATAATATAATTTTAAATAACATATAATACAAAAATAAAACATTTACATTTTCCCTACATTAAAATAAAAAACATACTACATATATAGGGATATGGTTTTAAGGGAGGGATATGTAAGTTTTAAAGTATATGTATATGTTGGGGATGTGTGGGGTGTTTTTTTATATATATATATTTTAAAAAATTATATATCTATATAATATTATATATATATATGGGGGTGGGGGTTGGGTTTTGTGTGGGTGTGTTGTGTGTTGGGGGTATAGTGTATATAATGATAATATATATAATATTAAATATAATATTATATATATTAAAATATATATATACACCCCACACACACACACACCCCACCACAAAAAACAAAACCACCAAAAACATTAAAACATTTTTAATACCCTACACCTAACATACACTACACATACAATACAAAATAACCCCAAATTTAAAATACACAACACAAAACATACTATATATAATTATATAATATATATATAATATAATTATATATATAATATATAAGGGATATGTATATGTATTTTGTAAAAGTTTGTAAGTTAGGGATAATTTATATGTATATGTATATTTATATGTATATGTATTTTAAAAAATATTATATAATTATATATATATATATAGGTATATATAATGTTTATTATGTAAGGGGTATTTTAAAATAATAAGATATATATATATATGGGAATATTTGAAGGGGATTATACTAATATAATTTTAAAATAGGATATATTTTAGATTAAAATTTTTTAGAAAAATATATATATATATATATAAAATGGATATAATATATATATGTTTTGTTTTGAATTATATAAGGGAAAATTAAGTATTATAGGTTTTTTAAATGGGAAAATAATAGGGATAGGATAAGTATAATATATATGTAATATATAATTTTGTATAAATTTTATTAGGGATATATAATGTAAAAATAATATGTTTTAAAAATTATGGATAATAATTTTATATATGATATATATATGGGGATATATATAGGGATATAAAAATAATAAGAAAAGGAAGAACCATATAATATATATTAACACATTTTACATTAAAATATATTTTATTTTAAAATTTCATACATTATAACAAACAAAATATATTTGATAGAAAATACCCTATATATACAACAATATAATTTTTACACAATATATATTAAAATATTAATTAATTAAAATTATAAAATTATATATATGGTTTTATATAGATGGAAATATAATTTTATTTTATATATATTTTATATGGGCGAATATTATTTTGTAGATATATTATATTTAAATTTTAAATTTGAAATGTATTAAAAATATTTTATATATATTAAAAGATAGGGATAATTATAAAATATGGATATATATTATGTATATATATATCTGTATATATATATAAAATATGATAAATAATAGGGATATATATAATAAAATATTTTAAAAATAATAGAGGTTTTATATTTAAAGGAAAAAATATTATTTAATATATTATGTAATATAATATATGTAAAATTATATATTAATATATTATATAAAGATTATATAAAAATAATATAATATATATATATAATAATAAATATATCCCTTATATTTTACAAAAATTTTTTTTATATAACAAAAATTAAAAATATTTTAATTTTACCCTTATATTAAAAATATAATATTATACATTATTTTATTTTTTATTTAAATTAAAATTTTATACCAAAAATATATTTATAATATATAAAATATAATATTATATATATATTATCCCTATATATATATAATTTTAATATATATTAAATATACCTAATATATTATAAAATTTAAAATATATATAATTTCTATAAAAATATATATATAAAATATATATAAAAATAAAAATTTTTAAAATTTTTATAAATATATATATAATTATATTATTTTATATTTTAATATAATAATATATATTATATATACATATTATATATAAATATATATATAATAAAATTTTATATATATATAAAATACTTTAAAAAATTATATATAATTTATATAATAATTTTAAAAAATAATTTACATATTATATAATTTTAAAAATATTTTAAATTTTAAAAATATTAATTTTACATAAAATATATATTACATAAAATATATTTTTAAAATATATTTTATAATATAATATTTAAAATAAATTAAAATATTATATATATATATATATATAATATATACTTTTTATATATAATTTTATATTTTAAAATTTTTATATATGTACAATATTTTATATATTTTAATGGGAATTTTATGTATAATATTTTTATATCAAAATTTTACTATATAAAATTTTAAAATTATAATTAATAACAAAACATATATACAATATAATATATATATATAAAATTCATATAATTATTAACAAAAAATATATTATAATTTTATATAAATTTTAATTTTATATATTTTAAAAACAAAATATACATATAAAATATTTTACAATAATACAAATATATATACAATTTCATATAAAATTTCATATAAAAATAACATATACATAAAACATTAATTTTATATACAAATATTATTTTTATAAAATATATTAATATAAATATATATAAATATAAAATAATAACATATATTACAATACAACCCCAAAAATTCCCTTTTTCCATATACCAAACATAAACTTTTAACATAAAAATTAAAAAAATAAAAAAATAAAAGGGTATTAAAATTAAAATTTTTTTTAAAAAAAATATTATAATATAATTTTAACCTTTTTTTCACAACAAAAAACACAAATTTTTTTAATTAAAAAAAAAAAACCCCAAACTTTTAACTTAAGAAATTAAAACACAAGTAAAAAAAGAAAAAATGGAAAAAGGGAAAGGACACCAAAATAAAATTGCTTTGGGTTAAAAAATCAAATTTTGGCCTAAAACCTTTAAATCCTTAAATTTTTTTACGCAACCTTAAAAAATATTTGGGTTTTAAAAAAAATTTTAAAAATTTTTAAATTTTTTCTAAGAAAGAAAAAAAAAAACAGAAAAAAAATGAAAATTGGCCCAAAAATTTAAAATTTTCTTTGAATGGGTTTTTATTGTAAAGGAATTGAAAAAATTGGGAAATTTCAAAACCTTTAAAGGATTACAACCTTATTTTGGACTTTTGAATTCAAAAAATAATAAAAAATTTATAAAAATTTTTTCCACTACCCTTTTTTTAAAAAAAAAATAAAAAAGCTTCTTAAAAGATTTGGCCAAAAAATTTTTTATTCTGGAAAAATTTTAAAAAAATTATATAAAAAATTCCCTCTTTAATTTATTTTAAAAAATTTTTTTAATGAAAAGCCCTTTTTAAAAAAATTCAAAAACGTATTTTCCCTTTAATAAAAAATAAATTTTAAAAAATCCTTATAAAATTTTACGTAAATTTTGAAAACTTCCTTGCAATTTTAAAAATGGGAAAAAACATTTTGGAAAAATTTTCGGAAAAATTTTCAATTTTAATTTTTATATCAAAAAAAAAGGCTTAATTAATTTAAAAAATAAAAGGGGGTTTTTTTTAAAAAAAAACTTAATTATTCTGAAAATAAAATTCCCCCAATTCCAAAAAACAAAAAAAACAAAATTTTCAAGAAAGTTCCAAAAAAAAGGTTTTTGATTATTTAGCTCAAAATTTTGGAAAAGTTAAATGGGGAAGTACCAAATGCTACCCCAAACCTTCTATCCTCACTCTGGTGGGGAAAAGATTTTTAAAAAAATAATAAAAAAGATAAAAAAAAAGTTATCAACCTCCCTGAATCATTCTTGATAGTGCTCTCAGCCAAACTTAAGCATGTAGGTTCCAAACACTAACTCAGGGATCTATGGCACAACACCAGGGCTGCCGCACAACTCATGATGAGGGTACAAGTCTAACCTGCGATGTTGACACAGAACTTGTTGGTAACACCCCATTCGTCACGGAGACTTAGGTTGAACATCGAGTAGTCTGGTCTGCCAGTTACTTCAGCTTCAATGTTGAGGAATGAGGGCAGACGACGTTGCAGTTCCTCTGAGGGGAGGGTGGAGTAGGTCTCCAACAGGATGAGGCCTTCACACCTGCAAGGGATATTTGTCAAGCCTTGCTGTACAATATTATGTAATCAGTAATCAGCTTCTTATGAACAACATATAAAATGACATATATAATTAAAGTAAATATGCTAAAGCAAAATGAAGTATAATAATTATACAACAAAAAACTAAGTTTGTAAAAGAACTGAACATCATAACAGTTCTATGAAACTGTCTTTGAATATCAACAATGCTTAAAAGTAAAAGACAAATATTCTTAAAATTATGCCACCAGATCCCTGTTACCTTTGGTGGCAAGGCTTCTGGTAAATGTCAAGCTGGAAATACTGGTTGTTGTGAAGGAAGCACCGACGGATCTTGTAAATGGGGTAATGGTGTTCATCTGCTTGAGCTGACATGTTGTTCCAGTCTCGTTGGCTAATAGCTGTCTTCACCTCTACAATCTGCCCCAGCTGTTCTGGCTTGCGGATAGTGTGTGTGTAACTGTGATGGCCTGGAAAATTAAGATTAATGTTACTATAAATAAGAGAAATGAAATTTTAAAAAGTTATTTTCATAGTAATATCATAATGTATATACAAGCCCTTGTTTGTATAACTGATGATCAGAAAAATGAAGGCAACAAATATATAATATATATATATATATATATATATATATATATATATATATATATATATATATATATATACATATATATCATATATATATATATATAATATATATACAATATATATTACATATATTATAATAATATCATATCATATAATATAATAATACATATATATATACATATACATATATAATACATATACATAATTTTATACATATACATATATATCACATATATATTATACATATATTATATATTAATACATATATTATATACATATAATATATATATACATTTTATATAATATAATATACATTATATATATAAATATTATATATATATATATACATAATATTATATATATATATATACATATATATATATATAATAAAATTAATATACATATATATTACTTACATATATATACATATATATAAATATACTATTTTTATAATATATATATAATATATATATCATACTATATATATAATATATATATATACATATATATATTATATATATACTAATATATATATATATATATATTTATATATATATATATATAATATATATAAAATACATATATATTATATATTATTTAAAATATATATATATATCATATATATATATATAATATATACATATATATATATATACTATATATATATACATATATATATATCATATATATATATATATGATATATATATATATATATATATATATATATATATAACATATATTATATATATATATATACACACACACACACACACCACCTTACATAATGGGCCAATCCACGGAAATTAAAAAAAATACTATATCATTGCTAGTCATTAGTGTACATAATTTTTCGCATGAGTATATATCACAACTTATATAAAGGAAATGCCATAAGGAGTTTTGAAAAAAAAAAAAATTGTGCACAAGCAAAATAACTGAGCCCTACCATTTTTGCCTCGTTTTCTGAGCCGTGCTTGCATCTTCCGAGAGTTTGTGCGAAGATATATATGCTCGACACTGAAGTCCTGAAATTATATTTCAAAAGTTTGTTATAGCTGGTCTTACAATTTCTCTTGAGGTTTATTTTATTTGAGTTTCATATTCAAAGAAATTTTATATTGGGATCAGGTATACAAAACAATACAGGAATGTTTATATCATACTATCTAAATTGATATATTCCTGAAATAGCAACAGCAGCTAAAAAGTAGATTCAATTCCCATCACTTCCTCACTTACTGATTAAACTTCTACAAAACCAGTCATTCTCATTTCAATCACATAATACCTATAACATAAAACTATCACTTAGAACTCTATATTCAACTTAAAAGGTTCAACCTCCTCACATAGAACAAAAAGTCCAAAACTACAGTTGATAACATACACACACACACAAAAAAAAAAAAAAAATACTCCAGAAACTGACTTGGAAGGTTGGGAAAAGACCATCATCAGGCAATGGTCCCTTGACGAGGAATTTAAGTTTGCGGGCGTTGGTCTTCAATCTGTCACCTGTGTCTACGCCAAGCTTCTGACAAACAACACTTATCATTCGACGCATCTGTGGAAGATTGGGGCTCATATATACTTATATTAGAATGAGTGCATTGTGAAAAATGCAGTGATAAAAGATCATATAGTATGGGAATTAATCAAATCAGCAATGGAAAGTTATGGTAAAAAAATAAGGATCATGTAAAATTACACCTTCCTGAGAGCAATGTAAGAAATACATACACAAGATTAAGAAACCTTCTTGTGTAACATGTATGAGTCAGCCTTCTTTAAAGACAATATGATTATTTTTCTTTTATGTGCAATACTTTTCTTGACCAGTAACATATGTCACATTCAAAATAGATTTGTGATTATTCAACATACCAGTAAATATAAGTAAGAGATGAGAAATAAAGAATTATAAGGGAAAAATAACAAGGGAAAGAAGAAATTAATGTAAACCAAGAACTTAAAAGAAGAGACAGAGCAAGAGCAGGAGGAGGAGGAGGAGGAGGAGGAATGGAGGAGAGGAGGAGAGGATAGGGGGAGGTACAGGGGGAGGAGATGGAAGAGGAGGCAGAAGTAGAGGTGAAGGAGAAGGAGAAGGAAATGGAAGGAAGGATGGGTGTGAGGTG
>NC_051387.1:49669398-49691397 GCF_015228065.2 Penaeus monodon
AATTACAACAGTGAAAATATAAGAAATAACAAACAATGCCGTTGATGCTTCTATTAATAATAATAATAAAGATAATAATAATAATAATAATAATAATAAAATCTCACCATATTTGGAAAAAAATGTCGTTCCTTTCCAATTATAAAATTAGTTCACTAAAATATCCTTGATAACAATCCTTTTCGTTTAGTTGTCTTCTTGTTATTCAAAACAGGATTACAACATAACAGTTACTCCTACAAGTCTAACTAACACGTTCAAATCCAGTCACATCAACAACAACAAGACAACAGATAACAGTTTTCGAAACATTATCCGTAAGATTTCGAACCCTGTTATCGCCAAAGCATGTCGTGTCGGGATATTAGCTGTTATCTCCTTATCAGGTAATGAAGTTATAAAGTTTTCGCGTCATCTCGCATCTCTCTGCTCCATAAGGGTCTTATCTCTCGTCGGTTCCTTTCCAGATAAGAGATGTATCTATGCATCTACATATCTACTATCTACGTATCTGTCTCTCTCTATTCTCTCTCTCTCTCTCTCTCTTCTCTTTTCTCTCCACTGCGTTATTTCCAACTTTTATCTGCCTTATCACTCCCTCTTTCTCTTCCCATCACTCCTTTATCTCTCATTCTTATCTGCTCTCGCGTGCTGGCTGGCGCATCAATTCGAGCGCCGGCACACACCTGTCATTAGGGAGCTTGTATGCAAACGTTTGATGCATTGGGGTGAGCGAGGAAGTCTGAGGTGGGGTGGGGTGAGGTGGGGTGTGTGCGTGTGGGTATACGTGTATGTGTATGTATACGTATACATGTATGTGCATGTATACGTACACATGTATGTGTATGTGTATGTATACGTACACATGTATGTGTATGTGTACGTACACGTATGTGTATGTATACGTACACATGTATGTGTATGTGTACGTACATATGTATGTGTATGTATACGTATACATGTATGCGTATGTGTATGAGCGTGTACGAGTGCGTGCTGAGAGAGAGAGAGAGAGAGAGAGAGAGAGAGAGAGAGAGAGAGAGAGAGAGAGAGAGAGAGAGAGAGAGAGAGAGAGAGAGAGAGGCCAGGAATTTGTAAAAGAGAAAATACAGAAGGCGATAGAAAGAAGAAAAATAACGAGAAAATAGGGAAAAGGAGAGCGTGCGCGGCCCTTCAAAAAGGCGCGAATCCCAAAGCTCGTTTCTGAGTAGAAGTCCTTTCAACAAACCTGCTTTCGCAACAAGCGCACGTGGCGAGCATACAGCTATATCACTCACACACGCGTACGCACGCACACACACACACACACGAGGAAAACGCACACACGCTTGCATAAACTTGCACACAATTCTCTGAATTTAACAGAACGCAATGTTTACATAAACAGGAATGAAAATCATGAGATGACGGGGAGCTTCTTGGCGTCTGTCAACAATTTTAGTTAAATAATCTATGAGTTCATTTGCCGGAATTCAACCTCGACTGCGTTATAACCAAGACGACAAACCATATGTGAAGCATTTATTAGCCCTAACAATCACATACATAAATACATACATACATAAGTAAGTACACGCACGCGCGCGCACACACAAGCACACACACACACACACATTTCTCTTTCACACCGAAAACCCCCCTCCAACTGCCCCCTCCCCCCTTCACACCCACGCCCACAAACGCCCACATCCCTCCCCTCTCACCCCCACAAGCCGCCCATTATGGCTCTAACAAAAGGCCGGAAGGACGGGCCGCGTGCCAAGAGCAGCTCGTGACATTACCAGGTGTTTCTGCACACACACACACACACAAAAAAAGACAAATGATTAAAGTAAATAAATGCACACAGAAATAAGAACATTAACACTTTATTGGATATCATAAATAGAATAAATAAAAATTGTTCCTTAGGGCAATAAATATATGAAGAAAAAAACAATATGATTGGAAGCACATTTATGAACGAAAGAACGAAGAGGGCAGTTACTAAGATGGCAAAACTGGAGCAACAACAATAATGGTACTACAAGAGGTATCTGAGTAGTATTAGTAGTTGTAGTAGTAGTAGTAGTAGTAATAGTATTAGTAGTTGTAAAAGTAGTAGTAGTAGTAGTCGCGGTGGCAGGGGTGGTGGTGGTGATGGCTGTAGTAGTAGCAGTAGTAGTAAGAGTAATAGTAGTAGTAATAATAGTAATAGTAGTAGTAGTACTAGTAGTAGTAGTACTGGTAGTAGTAGTAGTATAGTAGTAGCAGCAGCAGTAGCAGTAGAGTAATATCAGTATCAGCAATAGATGCAGTAGTAGTAATAGAGATATCAGTATCAGTAGTAGTGGCACATGGGGGTGATGGTAGCAGTAGTACATATAGCATTAACCACAAAAATAGTGGCATGAAGTTGTAAAAAATAAGACAACTATTACTATTACTACTTGTATCACTAATTCAAAAACCCTACCCAACCAGAAGAACAAAATTCATAACATAAAAATAACCAAAGAAAAGCAAGAATATTAATATAATAATTATATCCACTTTTTCTCAAGACCCTAGAAGTAATATGATCTTTCTTCTCGGTATTAGACCTTCACAGAACTCACTTATCGCTTTCTCAGAAAAAAAGGTCAGACTCGACAAGGGTGCCGGTCACACTGCGCAGCCGTCTGCTCTTCTTGTCTGCTTGTCTGTGCTTGCATGCGTACGTGCGTCTTCTGGTTTTGATATTTGTATACCGACATGGAGGTGGGTGGTGGCATCTAAATGATGTACAAACACACGCAAATACATGCAAACGCGTGCGTATGTGCACACAAACACAAACACATATACATACAAACACAACACACACACACACACACACACACACACACACACACACACACACACACACACACACACACACACACACACACACACACTCGCGCGCGCGCGGCGCGCGCGCGCGCGCAAGAACGAACGCACACGCACACACCACCACAAACATACCCACACACACACACTGATGAAGTCACGTTATGCACACCACTGGAACTCTTCTGTTGTTCCTTTCAGGGGCACAGTGACTCTTGCACTAGTTATTAAACAGGGGAAGAGAGAGGGGAGGGATGCGGGGAGATACAAAGAGGGATGAAGGAAGGGAGGGGAGGGATGAAGGAAGAGAGTGGGAGAGAGAAAGAATGGAGGAGGAGAGAGAGGGGAGGAGGGGAGGGAGGAGAGAGAGGGAAGAGAGTGGGAGAGAGATAGACGGGAAGAGGGAAGGGAGGATTGGGCGGAGGAAAGAGAGAGAGAGAGAGAGAGGTAAGAGGAGAAGGGAGAGAGAAGAGGGCAGAATGGGGTGTGTGGGGATGGCTGAGGGGGAGAAAGGGTTCGAAGTATAAAAGGGGATGGCGAATGAAGGGAAGGGCCGAGGGGTGGCGGAGGGAGAGGGATGGTTGGATGACCGCCATGCCTTTGAGTAAAAAAGAAGCTATGCAGGCAGGGGAGGGGGGGGGGTAAAGAGGGAGAAGTCGAGAGGGTGAGAGAGGGAGGGAAGAAGCAGGAGAACAAGATGAGAGAGAGAGAGAGAGAGAGAGAGAGAGAGAGAGAGAGAGAGAGAGAGAGAGAGAGAGAGAGAGAGAGAGAGAGAGAGAGAGAGAGAGAGAGAGAGGTTGGAAGGTACAGAAGTGAAAAAGGAGGGAAGGAAGAGATGAGAGCAGAAAAGAGAAGATACATTACTAAAAACAAAAAAAGTGAATGCGATAAAGACCAAATGAGTAAATAAACAAACACAAATATATAGAGAGGATAAGACAGAAGAAAAAAATAGAAAGGAAGGAATAAAGAAAGGATGACAAATCCTTGAACAAATTTAACACCAACAAATCAGAAAACGTAAAAAAAAAAAAAAAAACGACAAACGCCCAACAGATTACAAGCAAAATAAACATAAATGAAAAGAGATGATGGATAACGCACATTACACGCCATCGATAACAAACTCTGATGTCGTTTATTGCACGCAAGAGCCCGTAGGTTATTATCATTATTATTACATGTAAAAGAACGTTGTTTATGATCATTATTATTGTAAGCAAAGACCCGTAGGTTATCAATAATATTACAAATAAGACAACGGTATTTATCATCATTATCATCATAAGCAAGATAATGTAGGTTATCACCATTATCATGATAAGCATGGACACATTGTTTATTAACATTATTATTACAAGCAAGGACACAGCCTCATCATCATTATCATTACAAGCAAAACCACGCTGTTTATAGTTATTATCACAAGCACGAACTCGCTGTTTATCTTCACCATCATTATCATCATTATTACTTTCATTATTATTCCTATTATTACTATGATCATTACTGTCATTATGTTTTATTGATTTTTTTACTATTATACTGGTTGCACTTTTTCGTATATTTCTTTGTTTCCTTCTATCTGTTTGGTTGGATTGTGTGGATTTTTTTTATCATTATTAATGCGTCTTTATAGAGTCTTATCCTTTATTTTCTCTATATTTCTTCCTCCCTCTCTATTACTACATTATTGCTCCATCATTATTTCTTGCGAAATTTTATACTACCATAATCACGTAGTCAAAATCCTTCATTATTTTATAATTGGTTTCATGCCTTTCTTTATCTTCATTTCTCTCTTCCTCTTTCTCTCTCTCTCTTTCTCTTACTTTAATATATTATTACATCATTAAAAAATATTGTATAATTGCCTTTATGACTATTACTTCATAACGTATGCAGTCTCTTTAGTTCTAAAAGGATCCAATCATAAGATGGTCTCAACTCGTCAGCAATTCACACTGACCTGCGCTTGGATGATCTGAATCCCACAAGCTCTCGTCTTTTGTTTTTGGAAGAAGCTTGGAAAAACTACGCTCATTCTTTATTTTCCGATTGTGAAAAATACCTTGCGTCTCACACAGAAAGAACTAGAAAGTACGACAATTCTTATCACAATTTTATGCCATGGATATTCTTCATATCTCACTTAAATAAAAACAGACTCAATATCCACATTACGTAAACAATGTTTTTTTTTTACCTTATACAAGAAAGACGGACTGTAAAAAAAAAATTAGAATTGTGAAAAGTACTCTGAATTTCCTAACATGTACAAATAGGCAAAACACGTTAATATTTTTTTCTTTTGGCTTTACCGATAAATTACCTACATCACCTGCACAAAGATCACGTTAAAATACAGCTGAATTAACACTGCCCAAAAACAAACAGACTTAAAATTTCAGAAACAGAGAGAGAGAGAGAGAGAGAGAGAGAGAGAGAGAGAGAGAGAGAGAGAGAGAGAGAGAGAGAGAGAGAGAGAGAGAGAGAAAGAGACTGAGAATTGAAATTACAGTCGGCATTCCCTCGTCCGCTCATCATTGCCACCACATTCCAAATGAAGAAAAACTAGGGGCTTATTCAACACTGAACTATTGTTTGAACACCAATAAACACTCCCTGGAAGAATTCACTGCCAATGTGGTCCCATGGGTGGATTCTCCCCCTGTCTCCCTCTCTTTCTTTCTCGCATTCCCTCTCCCTCTCTTTCTTTCTCGCGTTCCCTCTCCCTGTCATTATTCCTCTCCCTCCTTCCTCCCCACGTTCTCTCCCTCCCATCCTTTCTCACCCACTCTCTCCCGCTCTCTTTCCCTCTCTCCCTCCCATTATTTTGAACGTTTTGAAGTGATGTCAATCCGGTTCTACCAAGCTACGGTGACAGCAGACATACCCCCCCCCCCCCACAAACACACCACCGACATAGCAACGACGGCTTGCTTCTCCATGGCACACCTTGGCACATCTGTGACGTCAGCGGTGCGGCCAGACGGACAAGGCAACAAAAGGGCGCAACCAAGGTAACAGGCGAAGCAAAAACCGCCCTTACGGCTCACGCGCTCCGCCGCGATCCTTCTTGGGCGAGGAGCGAACTGGCGGTACGGCAGGCGCACGCAAGCACGTACGCAAACACGCAGGCACGCAAGCACGTACCTGGCTTGCACGGCGAGCTTCCTCGGAATGGCTTATCTCTCACGCTAGGGTACTTTCGCGTCGCATGGTTTAATACCTGCAGCTTAGTGGATCATACAAAATTAAATGTACTCAGGTGGTAATTATCTTATATTACTCTTTCAGACCTTCCCACTTCAATAATAATCATCATGTTTATGGTATTCTCGTTACCACCATGGTAGTTTACCCAGTCGCTTCTGCCGCAACGGAACTCATAAGAACGATATATGAATGCCCAATACTACTACTACTACTACAAATAATAATAATAATAACAATAATAATAACAATAATAATAACAATAATAATAACAATAATAACAATAACAATAATAATAACAATAATAATAATAATAATAATAATAATAATAATAACGATGATAATGATAATAAATGATGATGATGATGATGACGAAGATGACGAAGATGACGGTGATGATGATGACTATGATGAATATGAATATGAAGATGATGAAGATGAATATGATGATGGCGATGAATGACGATAGCAATAACTTAAAAAAAAAAAAAAAAAAAAAAAAAAAAAAAACACCATAACTCATTACTATCTCATTCACCACGAATCACTCACACACAAGCCGCGAGGAGGTATCACCACTCTCCCTGCTCTGGCCCTTATCGAGATCGCTGTCGTTATTGCGTCATCACATGCGGGGAGCACGTGGCGTTCTTGCGGTGTTGTGGCGATAAGGCGCTCGCTTATCGATACATAAGTGGGATAAGGGAGGAGACAGGAGATGCGGTGGAAGAGGGAGAAGGGGAGGAATGGGGAGGAAGAGGAGGAAGAGAAGGTGGTGGTGGTGGTGGTGGGGGGGGGGGAGAAGGAAGAGGAGTGGACGCAGATGGAAAAGGAAGACGGTGATGGGGAGGATGAGGACTAATGAAAAAAAGGAGGGGGTAGAGGAGGAGGGAAGAGAGAAAGGAAGAGGAGGTAAGTGGAGGAGACTAAGATGGGGAAAGGGGCGAGGGAGGAGGGGCAGAAGGGACTGAATAACGAAGGAGGGATGGAAGGAAAGTAAGGAAGGGAAAAGAGGAGGAAAAACAACAGAAAACGAACAATAAAAGGTTGGCGGAGGGAGGGAATGGAGAGGAAAAGGGGGCGATGGAGAAGAAGGGACGAGAAAACGAAGGAGGGGGAGAGGAGGAAAGAAGATGGAGAGGGGCAGACGTGAAGGGATGGGAAGAGAAAATGATAAAGAGAAGAGGAATGAGAGGATTAGGGGAAGAGGAGGGAGACGATGGGGAGAGGGAAAGAGGAAAGAAAAGGAGGAGCAGAAGGAAGAAAGGGATAAGAAGGAAAAGGAGGAGGAGAAATAGGATGATGTATAACGAAAATAAATAGAAGAAAGCGAGTCTCATTCTCACTCACTCTCTCTCTCTCTCTCTTTCTCTCTCTCTCTCACACACACATACACAAAAAGAAAGAAAGAAGGAAGGGCGGAGTGATAAAATGGCCCTAAAAGGAAAAGCAGCAGGGCCAGCGCTAGGTGTCACGACAGCAGATGAAACCCTGGAAGCTAAGCGAAGAATGTGCGTGCGTCAGAGCTGGCATCTCCCGTCACCTTTCCCTCTGCGTCTCTGCTTCTCTCTCTCTCTCTCTCTCTCTCTCTCTCTCTCTCTCTCTCTCTCTCTCTCTCTCATTCATCCATCTTATCTGTCTAGATACTACATAAAAACAAACACCAACCTCCATTCCACAAACAAGACAAAAGAAACACCTGCACGAGATTAGAGCAGCTGTCACGAGAAACAGGTGCGGTCACACCGTATGGCCTGAAGTTGTCAATCAACGGATACAGGGGATTCGAGGCCGAGGAGAGAATTACCAACTCTTTATGCTTGCTCTCTCTCTCTCTCTCTCTCTCTCTCTCTCTCTCTCTCTCTCTCTCTCTCTCTCTCTCTCTCTCTCTCTCTCTATCTCTCTCTCACACACACACAAACACACACACACACACAATAATACAATTACTATTAATAATAACATCAACAACAACAATAATAATAATGATCATGATACTGATAACAACCACAATATTATACTCACAACAGTACTCATAAAACCGAATCGCTTAAAAATCAACCCAAATTATAAGTCTAGATATTCGAAGACCATCGAGGAAAAAAATCGAAACAGAAGCGAACACCATGCTAGTAAAAAAAAACGAAAGAAAGAAAAAGAGCAAGAAGGAGAAGAAGAAAAAGAGAGCAAGCATGTGCAACTGTGCACGCAACTCGTATAATCAAGACCGCTATCAATATCCATGATTTTTTTTTTCGTTAACAAAATTTGATGATTATGTCCTTGCAACGGACAAGCTGCTATCATCTGGCACTATTGTCGCTGACTCTTCGTGCTGACGTGTTCGGGAAACTACTCAGTGCTGATATGTACGTTGCAAAAGTCAGTAACGTTGCAGAAGTCAGCTTCCAACGCTGGCTTTCATCTGGGGAGTATGTCGTAGGCGTTTTATAAGTGTTATAAGTAGCATCGGTTGTGAGGACTCTTAATCCTTATCTATCTCGATTTTTTCGAACCATTTTACCGCCTCTCTCGAAGATTCTCTATCTTTTCTCTGTAAATCTGTTTTCGTTTCTCTGGCTGTCTTGTCCCTCTGTCTGCGTGTTTCCGCCTGTCTGTCTCTCACTGTCTGTATTTTTTGTGTTTATCTTTCTGTCTGTGCCTCTCTGTATGTCTGCCTGAATTTGTCTCTCTGCATATCTCCCTCCCTCTCTCCCTGCCTCCCTCCCTCCCTGCCCCTCTCCCTCCCTGCCTCTTTCCCTCCCTCTCCCTCCCTAGCCTTCGCTCTATCCCTCTCGCTCTTACCCTCCCCCTCCCTCCTCTATCACCCACAGAAACCACAGAACAGGCGAAAGAGTACAATAAGCCTCGCTATAAACATGCCATTTTTTAAAAACGTTTCATTCACAGGAGAGGGTAGGGGGGGGTAGAGAAAAAGGGGGTGGGGGCTAGCGGGGAAGACAGAAAAGAATAATAGGAGACAGAAGAATTGGGGGAGGGGGGGGGGGGCAGAGAAGGAAATGGGAGGATCAGAAAAAAGAAAGGAGGGGGGGAGAGAGACAGAGAAGAAAATGGGAGGGGGGGAGAACAAAAAAAAAAAAGGGGGTGAGGGACAGAAAAGGAAAGGAGTCGGGGGAGGGGAGGGGGAGGTGTCACGCTACCCTGCATCACACGAAGGCCTAAGTCACGACCAGACTGCACTAACCGGCACCAACAGAAGGCCCTCCCTCCAAAACAACAACAATAAAAAGCCATTTATTCCACATAGATAAAAAAAAAAAAATAAATAAATAAATACATAAATAACGCAGTACATTAATCCCCTCAAAAACACCACCACCACAACAACAATAAACGCGCAAAAAAACAAGAACAGAAGCATACAAACACAAACACCCCACGAAATAACCCCAAAGCCAAGACCACTGTCGACCTTGTTAACCTGACCTGGCTAAACCAAACACCACAACAGCGCTTTCGTTCTCTATCGTAGCCACGTGAGAGAAGCAAGAGGCGAGGGGCTTGGGAGAGAAGAGAGGAGAAAGGGTGAGGGGAGGGAGGGAGAGAAGGCGAGGGGAAGGAGGGGAGGGGTGAGGGGAAGAGAGGATAAGGGGGTGAAGGAAAGAGAGGGAGAGGAGGAAAGGGTGAGGGGAAGGAGGGGAAAGGGTGATGGGAAGAAAGGGTGAGAGGAAGAGGGGGAGAGGGGGAAAGGGTGAGGGGAAGAGAGGGAGAGGGAGAAAGGATGAGGGGAAGAGAAGGAGAAGGGAAAAAGGGTGAGGGGACGGAGAGGAGAGAGTTGGGGTGTTGGAGAGAAGGGAGGGGAAAGAGAGAGAAGGGAAGGAGGGGAAAAGTGAAGGAGAGGGGGAAAGGCTGTGGTGAAAGAGAGGGAGAGGGAGAATGGGTGAGGGGAGGAGGGAGAGGGTGATGGGAAGAGAGGGGAAGGAGGAGAAGAGGGAGAAAAGAAGGAGGGGAGAGGGAGAAGGTGAAGTGAAGAGGAAGGTGAGGGAGGGAATGAGGGGAAGGAGGGAGGGAGTGTGGGAGAAAACGAAAGAGGAGTGGGGGAGACAGGGAGAAGATGAAAGAGGAGTGCGGGAGACAGGGAGAAGATGAAAGAGGAGTGAGGGAGACAGGGAGACGGATAGAGGAAGAGGGAGATAGACAGACAGATATACAGCTAAGACAGAGAGAGGCGAAGGCATTTCTCAAGCAAAACAACCTCCTCCCTCGCCTTGTGGGGCTTCGGGCAAAGCGAGGACCCACGTGTAGCTCCCTCAGGCGGCGCTGACGGAGGATGGCCAGGGCGCCCCGACGCACCGCCAGGGCACCTTCAGACGAGGCGGCAGCGGAGCTCTTAATGACCCTGGGAAGATTCTCATTCAGGATCCTTCCATTTTTCTGCTTTCTCTTTTCTCTTTTTTGTTTTCTTCTAATTCGTGTACGTGTGTATGTATTATACGTATCTATGTGTGTGTATGTATTTATGTGTGTGTATGTATTTATGTGTGTGTATGTATTTATGTATGTATTTATGTATGTACGTGTATATTTTATGAATGTGTGTATGTATGTATGCTTATGTATTTAATGAATGTATGTATGCTTTGCCCGTCTCTCCACTACACATATACATGATAATGATGCCGATGATATCATTAACGTCAATGAGAACACTTGTGATAACGATAAGAAAAATAAATGTCTAATATGGTAAAACCTAATAATCAGAAGTAAAAGCAACCTTTAAGCCGCGATATCCTGCACAATTTATTTTTTTTCTCGTTGTAAACCGATTAATATGAATGTCTTTTTTAACATTTTCACTATAGAGTTTTCTTTCAGTTGAATATTTTTTTTCATATACCTGGCTGACTGTATGACCGTACTCGAGACAAACAAATACGTTTCCACAAACAAAGGGAAGCCAAGCATCCTAATCCTCTTTTACAATAAGAAAGGAAAAAGCAAAGAAAAAAAAAAACGCGGTCTTCACTGTGACGATAAACGAATTATCCTAATTAATTAACATTAACCTGCCTCAACTATCTAACACATCAACTAATTATTCATTCATTCACTGCCCAAAGCAACAAATAAAATA
Organism: Penaeus monodon; assembly: GCF_015228065.2. NCBI lineage: Eukaryota > Metazoa > Arthropoda > Malacostraca > Decapoda > Penaeidae > Penaeus > Penaeus monodon. The sequence goes on from NC_051387.1 coordinate 49,680,560, forward strand.
ACTTTAAAAATGAGGTCTAGGACAATTTAATACTTAAAAAAAAAACAGGAAAGTTTGCGTAAACAGTCATGAATTTGGTCGCTTAATTTACCAAGGAATTCTCTAGGTTATCTGAATACATTCCAGACAAGTAGAAAAACACTCGGTGAAGTTAAACATGTATTCCTTGACCTGTTCACTTTCTGTTTCACAAATATACATACACACACACACACACACACACACACACACACACACACACACACACACACACACACACACAATATATATATATATATATATATATATATATATATATATATATATATATATATATATGAGAATGAATAAAGAAACAACAACATAATGAACAACCAGACAAGAAAATATCTGAATGAAGAGACAAATAAAAAATATCACGTACAATATATTTAGAGTATTGCATTACGCTGTTTTCTGAAACCCACGTGATCTCGTACCTTTTCATTGAGACAGATAAGATAACGTAAATGCGTAGCATAAACGTGTACGTAGGTAGGTACGATGGGGGAGGTGGAGAGAAGGAGAATGAAGGACGATATACGGTGGGGGAGGGGGAAGGAGAGGGGTGAGAGGGAGAGGGGGAGAGGGAGGGGGAGAGGGAGAGGGGGGGGAGAGAGAGAGAGAGAGAGAGAGAGAGAGAGAGAGAGAGAGAGAGAGAGAAGCAGGGGGGAGGGGGGTAAGAAGGCTCATACATGGCACAGGTGTGCAAACTTCTGCTCAGGTATGACTCACACTGTGTTATATTACCAATTTCAACTTCCCATATCAGATTAGGTTAGACAGCAGCGAGCACCAAGTTTGAAGAGGAAATTGGACCCAACATCTCAATGCTAAGAAATGTAAAATCTTAATATTAATTCGCGTACTGTAACAACTACATACAAACAAAAAAATCCAGTTATCCACCATTCACATGGATAATCCAAACACTTCGGAATTGTTTATTCTCTGCATGAACGTCAGGTGAGAGAAAGAGAGTGAACGAGAGGAATACCTAACGCCGCAAATGGAAATCATGAATAGCAAAGCACAAATTCCTGTCGCCATCTCTCCTACTCGCCACTTCCGGCAAGGCAACCTCTGAGCTTAAGGGAGTAAAATCTTGCATTTCCGCTTTGCATTAGAATAAGATATAAAAAAATTGCTGGGGAGAAATCTTGTGTACTTTCATGTTTAAACTAGATAAACAGACATTAAAAAATGAACGAATATTTTTTTTTTAATGTATTAATTCAAAATTCATAAATCACCAACCACCATGTCATTCACCCACTTACTTTTTTTTTAACTGAAAATCATCACATCAATTCCCTTCCCCTAAAAAAGAGTCACTGAAAATATATATACGATAAAAATGACGTCACGCCAACTCGAACACGTAACGCCAAGCGAGCGGTAATCTAGCTTCACTGCATGGTTATTCCCCATAATCAGCACCCCCCCCCCCTCATCCCAGGAAACAATCCCCTTCTGTTATCCCGTTACTTTGGAATAAAATCTGGCTGTCTTTTTATCTATCTATATATATGGAGAGACAGAGACAAACACGTTTATATACTGTGTGTGTGTGTGTGTGTATATATATGTATATATATATATATATATATATATATATATATATATATATACCTATATATTATATACATACATACATTATATACATACATACATTGCATACATACATACATACATACATACATTATATACATACATACATATATATACATGAATATATATATGCATACATATATACATATATATACATATATACATATAGATTGTTTTCTTGTACTTTCCTTCGTTGTTCTACTCGCATACTCATACATAATATATATATATATATATATATATATATATATATATGAGATATATATATATATATATATATATATATATATATATATATATATATATATATATATATATATGATACGTACAGCGTACATAAAGACGCGCTCTTATCTCCTCCCAGCGCACTGATAACACGGCACCCGTTATCACCGCCTTGACCTACATGAAAGCCCGCCATCACAAACCCACGTGCAACCCCCGAGGCCAGAGCTTGCACACAGCCGCATATGGACGGCCGTTGCAGAGGTCGCCTTTTCACTGGCTATGAAGGGGAAGCGCGAGAAAAAAAATAAGGGAGAGAGACAAGGAGAATCTAAATGGGTTGCAAATCGAGTCTTGCAATGTGATGCAACACCTGCACGTGGTCTTGCATGAGGCCACGCGGATGCAACTGTGTGTGTGCGTGTGTGTCCTTCGGCTTTCCCTCCGTATCCTCTTTCACCCTCACTCTTTCTCTCCTACTCATCGATGAATAGTGACGATGTCATAACAATGGCATATATATACATCAAAAACAAATAAATATATAAATAATATAAGGAACAGAATCATCACTTCGAGAACAAAAAACAAACAACCAAATAACAAAATATAAATGCTTTTTTTCTTTAGCTCTTTAACTTTGAACCTTTTCGTGTTCAAACACCCTAACCGCTTGCTCCCTCCCTGCTCACTCTACCTCTAGCTCTTTCTCTCCCTTGCAACGCGCATGCAATCAGAGTGCAAACAACAGCGTTAAATGTGCTGCGGAAGTTGAAGGGGGAAGGAGGAAGAGAGAGGGGAGAAGGAAGAGAAAGGGGGAAGAAATGAGGAAGGAGGGGGAAAAAGGGGAGAAGGGGGAAGAAGGAAGGGAGAAGGGAAGAAGAGAGAAGGGAGAAAGGGGAACAAATTGAGAACGAGAGCAGGGAAGGCATGAGGTGGGAGAGAAGAAAGGAGAGCAAGAAGGGAGTAGAAAGACGTGCACCGTGCAAAATAAATATTAGGAGTACGAACAAAGCACGTGGGGGGAGGGGGGGGGGGTTCGAGGCTGATAAAACAACGTACGCTTGGAGTTTTACCCTGAAGTATGAGAGCACAGTGGATGAAGAGAAGGAAGGGAGGGATAGGGAAATGAAAAAGGGGAGGTATGTAGATAGACGGAGGCGGGGAGGAAGAAAGTGAGAGAGAGACAGAGACAGAGAGAAGAGAAGAGAAGAGAAGAGAAGAGAAGAGAAGAGAAGAGAGAGAAGAGAAGAGAGAGAGAGAGAAGAGAGAGAAGAGAGAGAAGAGAGAGAGAGAAAGAGAGAAGAGAGAGAGAGAGAGAGAGAGAGAGAGAGAGAGAGAGAGAGAGAGAGAGAGAGAGAGAGAGAGAGAGAGAAGCGAGACAGAGAGAAGCGAGACAGAGAGAAGCGAGACAGAGAGAAGCGAGACAGAGAAGAGAGAAGAGAAAGAAGATAGAAAAAAAGGGATAATTTTACTTACATTCAATCAATCGAGAACAATACAAAGCAAGAACAAAGAAATAACGAAAGAAACGTAGAGACAATGCAAATAAGAAATACGAAATGGCTGAATGGCCCAACAACGTGAGGCCTTCCCACCGTGGAGAGGTTGTCACACAAACTTCCAGAAACAGTACGAAGGTTCCGTTATCATTCGAATTTCTTCCCCTTTTTACTTCCACTTCCTTATTATTCTACTCTTCGTACGTTTTTCTTGTTTTTATTTTCTCTCAACTCTCGCTATATTCATACTCCACCTTTCTCTTTCATCTATTCTCGCTCTACTCTTTCGTGCATTTCCCCTTCTTCCTTCTCTTTTACATACTCCTTCCTCTTCCTCTTCCCCTTCTTCTTCCTTGTCCTCTTTCTCCTCCTCCTCCGCACATTTCTCTTTCTCCATAGGCTGTTCTCGTCCCCAATTACCTCTAAGACGTATCAGCCTTTCTCAATATCTACTATATTTGCCGGCACGCTTCCCTTGAGCGCGTTCGGTTACACACACCCACGAGCTCAGCCAATCAGCAGCGAGCTCTGGGGACATCCCACCAGCGGCTGGCCAATTACATCGTCGCACCGATGGTTTATTTATATCTTGATTTTGAAGGGTTACGCAACACCCTACACACCACGTGTTCACTCGTTCGTTCATAAAATTACAATATGTATTTTTTGATCAGGATAATTTTAATACATTCTACCTCTTCCTGTGGGTGAATTTCGTAACAAGATAAATGTAAAACTTTTATATAGCCTTTTTACAAAGATAAGAGAGGGCCGAGAAAAAAGTAAAGGTGTTACGAAATTTCCTCTCGATAAATGCCACGTGTTTCACATTACTGAAAATAAAATTTATAGTGTGTACATTATGAATTATGAAAAATCAATATATAAACGCAAACACGATAGATATACGCTACGAAATTTAGCTTTGCTTGTAACTGCTTAAATCATACTGGGAGAGAGAGAGAGAGAGAGAGAGAGAGAGAGAGAGAGAGAGAGAGAGAGAGAGAGAGAGAGAGAGAGAGAGAGAGAGAGAGAATGAGAATGAAGAAAGAGAGAGGAGAGAGAAGAGAAAGAGAGGAGAGAGAGTGAAGAGAGAGAGAGGAGAGAGAGAGAGGAAGAGGAGAGAGAGAGAGAGAGGAAGAGAGAGAGAGAGAGAGAGAGAGAGAGAGAGAGAGGAAGGAAGGAGAGAGGAGTATCCTTCTTCGATCGAGTGAAGACGAGAGACGAAAGTAAGCAAAAGAAAAAGCATGAGAGAGAGGACAGAGACAGAAGAGCGTATAGTTGGTAAATGAGATGTATAGCAGTATTGAGTCGACGAGAGGGTAGATCGATGAGAGAGAGAGAGAGAGAGAGAGAACAGTACCTCCCCCCTTCCCTCTCCCCGATCCGTGCTAACAACCTGGCTTCATAGCAGAACAAAACCTGTTTTTTCCCAACCATGTCTGAACGTTTTATGTGTGCTAAATTTTGAAGATGTATAGTCTCTCTGTCTATCTGTTTCTGGTTCTGCGAGGTAGTAAAGACGAAAACGCAAAACTCAAAGTTCCTCCAAAGCTTAAAAAGCTCTATAGCTCAATTTTCAAGTCAAGTTAGGAACATAGGCAACAGACAGAGCGCCTACTCATATTTTCGGTTTAAATTATGTGATGTTCATTGCTCACTTTGCATATTGTGTGAGTGTGTGCTCGCGCTCGCGCGTGCGTGCGTGCGTTGATAATTTGGTAAAAAATAGACATTACAATATTCATATTACAAAATAAAGAAATAAATAAATAAAAAATAAAAACAAAGATAAAAAGACGAACTATTAAAATTATTATCTTATCAACATACAAGCGATAAATGATAAGGTTGAGAAAATCTTGTGGCGTATTTTCCTTAACAATCGGATAGCATGCTTTACAAAGAAATATAAACTACTGACGAAATACGCGAATGAGTTACATAATTTTATCTAATGAACAAAAAAATATTCAAAGTTGCAAACTTATGCAAAAAAATGCAACAGTAAAGTTACATAACAAACTTTCCCAGACGAAACGAAATCTATAACAACACTCAAGAAAATAAAGTATAGATAGCGATTTCAGTGCTTTGAAAAATACGAAGTACATACACAAACACACACACGCACACACACAAAACAAATCACAAATTCTCACAAACAAACACACACCAAACCATTACTAACCCCTAAACAACCCCCTAAAAAGTGGTCATCTCCCCTTTCTTGAGGAACCAACCCCTCGACCCCGCCATATCAGCTGACGAAAGGACGTTACAATGGACTACGCACAATTTTATAACGCAAATTATAGTCAATTATACGTATATGTTTACACTACGAGATGGAATAAACTAAACGTTGCTTCTTGAATAGTTGTTGAATGATAATAAACAAAATGATTGTGAAACATAAGAAGAAGAAATACGTTGTGCGCTATCATCATCATCATCAAGGGGCTAACGCCGACGGGGGCGCATGGCCGCATCCACCCTTCGCTTCCAGCCACGAGGATCCCTCGAGGCGAGTCAATAATATAAATACTGTATTTTAACAAACAAACAAAAAACATTATCCTTTGCCCCAAAAGGTGATCAACTGATGTTTGTATCTAATGTAATACTTGATGAAAGAATAAAAAAAATAAAAAAAATAAAAAGCTCAAGCAAAAATTGCAAAGGGAAGGGAAGGGACAATACGCACACACACACAACGTATACAGGGACATTCACACTCACACTAACACAATAATATAACGGAAGATCTAGCCTGTAATTTAATGATTTAGGTACGTAATAACTTAATCGCTTTTGTGACACGATTTCGCCTTCAGTTCCAGCCTCGCCCGAGATTCTATAAATAGTAAATCCTTTTAAGCAGGTTTTTTTCCCTCTTAAACTCGGGTGAAAAAAGGCCTAAGTTCTGCTTTAGGCTTAACATGAGCTAAAAATTGCTATTTTCGTTCGTCTTCATTTTGACCTTAACAAATCTTGTATTAATGGATACATTTCGGTAGAGATGCCCGCTTACGGATAGGAGAAAAAATACTTCCATGGCCATTTTTTTTTGTACTTACCGTAGGTCAGTTATTATCCTCTCCTCGTAATGTCTCCTTCTCTCCGCCCTTCCCTCTTCCTCTCTCATCACCCTTCCCTTGCCCTCGCTCCCACTCCTTCTAAAGCCCCCCCCCCTCCCTCTGCTCCTTCTAACCCCAACGATCCCCTACCCATACAGCTCGCCCCCCTCCCCTCTTCCCCCTCTCACCCTACATAGAACAACATGGTCCACTGCCAAGGCAAAAACACGTAAACAAAGAACCATTCCCGTGCCATATTTTTTTTTGTCTGTATCTGCCCGTCTGACTTCCCCCTCCCCCCTCCCCCCCTCTCTCTCTACTCTCTCTTACCCTCTCTCTCTCTCTCTCTCTCTCCTCTCTCTTCTCTCTCTCCCCTCTCTCTCTCTCTCCCTCTTTTCTCTCTCTCTCTCTCACCCTCTCTCTCTCTTCTCTCTCTCTCTCTCCTCTCTCTCTCTCTCTCTCTCTTCCCCTCCTCCTCCCTTTTCTCTCTCCTTCCTCCTTCTCTTCTCTCTCTCTCTCTCTTTACCCTCTCTCTCTCTCTTACTCTCTCTCTCTCTCTTACTCTGTCTCTGTCTTTCTCTCTCTCTCTCTCTTACTCTCTCTCTTATCCCCCCCTCTCTCTTATCCCGCTCTCTCTCTTATCCCGCTCTCTCTCTTATCCCGCTCTTTCTTATCCCGCTCTTTCTCTTACCCCCCTCTTTCTCTTACCCCCCCCTTTCTCTCTCCCTCTTACCCTCTCTCTCTCTCTTTTACCCCCTCTCTCTCTATCTCTCTCTCTCTCTTCCTCTCTCTCTCTCTCTCTCTCTCTCTCTCTCTCTCTCTTCCTCTCTTCCCCTCTCTCTCCCTCTTTTTCACTTCCTTTTCCTTCTCATCCCCACCTCTTCCCCATATTCGATCTACCCTTCTCTCTCCCTTTCCTCCTTCGCCTCCCTATAGCCCCTCCCCTCCACCCCTATTCCCTTCACTCGTATAACCAAGCCGAGGACAAGCCTTTTTAAGGACTAGGTTAGGCTTAAAAATCTTGGGTTAATCTTCAAGAGAGACGCAAGGAGGAAAAAAGTCCTGAAATGTGAGGTGAGGGGAGGTGGGTGAAGGAGGAGGGGGGGGAGGCGACGACGAAAGGAGGGGAGGGGGGTGGATGGTCTCCTCCCCCTCCAAGGTCCACCCCTCCCTCAATCGGCCTTAACCCCCCCCCCCTCTCTACCCCGCTGATGGGCCAAGACAACAAAATGGATAAAATGGTATCCCTTAATTGGTAGTCCGGTAACCATGTGCTAATTTTGTGTATGGTATTTACTGGCTTAACAATAAAGGCAAGTATGTATTTTAAAAACTGCATCCTATCAAAACGATTTTTCTTCCCAATATGTCCAATAATACCTGTAAAATACTCCCCATTATCAATTATCATTTGAAATCTCTAGGAACAAACTTCAGTAAGCTCGACCTTAAGTATGACCTTATTCAAAACTACTAAGTTTAAAATATCTTGAACATCGTTTCATAATATTTCCACCAGTATATCCCGCCTTCCTGTGACTCTTGCAATATATAGATATGTATCTATGTATACATGTATTTGTGTATGTGTATATACATTTACATATATGCATATATATATACATATATGCATATATAATATACATCTATGCATATATATATATATATATATATATATATATATATCTACATATATGCATATATATTATATATATTATATATATATATAATAGATATATATATCGTTACACACACACACATATTGCTATATATATATATATACACCTATATGCATATATATATATATACACATTATGCATATATATATAAAAATTATTAAATACAACACATATATCATATATATATATATACACAGTTATGCATATATATTATTATTATATATATATATAATATATCTATCTATCATCTCGATATATATCTATATATCTATATATCTCGCTCTAGATCTCGCTGAGCTATAGATATCTGCATTATATACATATATCATCCTATATCTATATATAATATACATATATCTATAGTTATATATATATATATAGATTATGGCATATATATACATATACGCATATATACATATATGCATATATACATATATGCATGATATATACATATATGCATTAATACATATATGCAATACACATATACATAATATATATACAATATGCATATTATATATGCTATATATATACAGGTATTCATATATCTATTATATACCATAATATGCATATATAATATTCAATATTCATATATCTATACATCTGTTTCTATCATCTATAGATACATTATCATATATTACATATATGCATATATATATACATCTTGCGCAATATATAGATACATATAATGCATATATATACAGATATGCATATATATATACCCATATATGCATATATATATACATATATGCATCTATATATACAATATGCATATATATATATATATATCTTATATATATCTACACATAATATACCTATAGCATATATATATATTCTTATATATGATCCATATCTTGCCTATATCGAATATCTATATATATATATATATTTCTATAATTTATATTATATATATAATTATATATCGGCATATATGCATATAGCATATATATAATGATATATATGCTCTTATATTATATATGCATATATTATATATATATCTGCGTGGTGTGGTGGTGTGGTGTGTGTGGTGGGTGTTGTGTGTGTGTGTGTGTTTGTGTGTGTGTGGTGTGTGTTGTTTGTGTGTGTGTGTGTGTGTGTGTGTGTGGTGTGTTATGTACTGTAATTGTAGTTTTTCATGTTGTGATGTTTCTTGGAGTGAGTCACGTGGTAGGGTCCCCATTTCTCTTCCACGGACGTGGGCCCGGTATATATATATATATATATATATATATATATATATATATTCTATATATATATACTCTTATATTAGTAGATATCTATACATATACTCTACTATACATATACTATTCATATATCGCATATATATAGATATCCATATATCATCTATATCTATATACATATATATAGATATACGTATTATATATCTACGTATCTATATATATATACCTACATATATATTCTAATACATATATTATATATATTACATATATATATATATTATACATATCTATATATGTATATATATCTCTCTCCATATATGTCTATATAATTATCATATCTATATAACATAATACTATATCGATATCTATATACTATACATATATATCTCTATCTATTATCTAGTCTCATATATCATACATATCTAATATATCTTATTCTACCTTAATATATCTATATATTATATATCTATATATCTCTATGTCTATATCCATAGACTTATCTATCTATATATAATATCTAATATATATATACATATATTATATATATACATATATATATATATATATATATATATATATATATATATATAATATATATAATATATATATATATATATACATATATCTATATATATAATATATATATATAATATATATATATATATATATATAGATATATATATATATATATATAATATCTATATATCTATATACGATCTATCTATTATCATCTCTATATCATCTCATATTATCTCATATATATATCTACAATATCTCTATATAAAATATATATATCTTTCCTATCTATTTTTATCATATATATTTATCTCATTTTTATAAAATTCTTTATAATATACTTATATTATTATCCTATTATATAATCCAATATTTTTATCTATTATACATATATATATATACTTATAATATACTAAAATTATATATTTATATAAATATAATATATATTACATATATATATATATAATTTTTAATAATATATATATTATATATAAAATTTAATATATATAAAATATAATATTTTATATTTAATTATATTTATATATTTTAAAATATATAAATATATCTATTATTAAATATTATATATAATTAATATAACAATTTCTATAAAATAATCTTTTTCCCTATATTTTCTATTTTTATTTTAAATATATTTTTTTCTATCCTATTTATCATATAATTATATATCTTCTTTTTATTCCTATCTATAAATTTTTATTACCTATATCATATACTTCCTAATACTATTTAAACAATTTTTTTTTAAAAAATTTTTTTTAATAATATATTAATATATTTATCTTATTTATATTTTTTTTTTTTAACTTATTTTCCCTATTTCTTTATATAATCTATTTTATTATATAATATTTTTTATTTAAAATTATATATCCTATTTTTTTAATATCTATATATATTTATATATAAAATATATATATATATTATTTTTATATATTTATATTTTTAATTTACCTATTATTATATACATTATATTAATTATTACTTTATATAATATATTTTTAAATATAT
>NC_051387.1:49691497-49703351 GCF_015228065.2 Penaeus monodon
AGCGACACAGTATTAAAATTTATGATTAAAAGGATCTGATGAAACTAATCCAAGATGGAAATCCATGAAGATCCTCAGTATATTAACATATTACATAAGGCAAAAAAAGAAAAAATATTTTTTTTATATACTTTACTTTACTTTGCAAATAACATTGTAGAACTCAGTGAAAGAACAACGGGATCTGCTTTTAAGTCCTTTGTTGAGGTGTAGATATTTATTTAATGTTTTATATGAAGTTTGTAATAGAAAATATCTGCATTGTGATTTAGTCTTTTATCCAAAACCATTAGAGAGAAGAGTGTATTTGATACCTTTTTTATTTCCTTTCTAAGATTTTTTTTTATATATAATGGCCTAAGGCTTACTCTTTAAATTTCTCAAATATCTTTAGTACTCAATTTGTACGTCGCCTTTTTTTCTTACAAACAGTTATTGTCATTATGAAAAAATAAAAGAAAATTGTCATTTACAATGAGTATTATATAATCTCATTCTATATATGTATATAGATATAGGTTGTGCATTTTATTTATTTAAGTCATTTGATTTTCATCTACATTTTCATCTGATTAGTTATGAGGTTTTGATTTGGTATACTGGTGTTATTAGTTGTTAATAAATAAATACATAAAAATTATATGTATTATTATAACAATTTTTATCATCATATCCTTGATATATTAAATTATTATTATTATTATTATTATTATTATTATTATTATTATTATTATTATTATTATTATTATCATCATCATCATCATGATTATGACTGATGACTGTTGCTCTTGTCCAGCATTTGGGTCAATTGTTAATGAGCTAAAAATAAGCTCAACATCACAAATAACCTGCAGGACAATAGTGATGTTCATTACATATATTTATAAAATTCTTTTTATTGTAAACTGTATTGATGATTTTGATAATTATTAAGGATCATTGCTATTAGTATTATTATTATTGTGATTTATTACTCTTATTATTATTATTATTATAATTATCATCATTACTCTATCATCTGAACTATCATAGAAATCATTATCCAGTATTGTATATTTCAGTAGCATCAGTATTGACATTTTCTTGATAAATATTTAGATACATATGTATATATATATATATTATATATATATTCACTATATATATATGATATATAACTTAGCCACATTTTTAGTATGCCAACGTCTGTGTTATGGTAAATGACGAAGTTTAGACTGAGAAATTTTTATGTTGAATATTAGGTCTGATCCTTGACTGAGTGAGTAATTTACGGTTTTATGAGAACTGTATACCTTTCAATAAAAATTTAGTAGTGTATGCATATTCTGATAAATTAAATGTGAAGTTTGTTTCATGTTTGAAGATATTGACCTCTTTTTACAAATAAATTATATCTATGCTTACTAATGATTACAGTAATTTGGAACAAAATATACCGGCAACGGCATTTGTTGCCTGATAATCTTGGAATTGAAACTGAATATTGACTTGTGTTAATGTTGTATGTGGATATACTCTTGTGCTGGCAGACAAGTTTTAAATTACTGATTTTATCTCACTACCTCAAGAAGTGAGATTAAGAAGATCTGAGGGAGTTTAATTGTTGTTGAATTAGTTTCAGAAAATAATGTGACAAAAACTTTATTTTTCAAAGGAAAAGTAAAATACAAGTATCAATCAATTTTGTTTTATTTCATTTATTTAAATTGATATTGTAATATAGCTTCACAAGAAAAGCCCCCCCAATCCCTTGCCCGTTGTTGTCGTGGGGGGGCTTAGGAGGCGGAGACTGGGACCCAATGATGGGGAACTCCCAAACCTTGGGACTCAGCCCTCGACTCAACTAATTTTGCATGGTCTTTATTTTCCTTCCCACCTTTCGTTTCTATCCCTTCACCAAACCCTTCTACTATCCACCTCCTAAGGTGTGAGAGCCGTGCTGAAAGGATGAAAGGCTGACTTTGTGCCAGTCCTGAACGGCCTGAGGGAGCCATGGGCACGGTATTCCCCTGATTTAGTTATCTAGCCCTTACCCCTCAAGGGGACCCCGAGGGGTGGACTGTTTTTATCCCCAACATAATCCAGGCTTACCATGGCCAATAATGAAAACTTATCTCCACTATTAGGGGCAATGAGGCTTGCCCCTTTATCAAATAGCCCCAAAGATGTAAACTCATCCGATTCCCTGACCCCAGGCTCTCCTTTGACCACGGCTCCGAACACTGCAACAACTACCCCCTCATCAATGCCTACTAGTACAGTAGCCAACAACCAATCCTTAAGGAACATTTCCACTTTCCCAGCACGCTCAACTTCATCACCTCTACCCCCACAACCTCCAACATCAACCACCCCATCCTCCCTTATTAATACCTTACAGCCTTATTGCCCACCTCCCCATAACACTACCTCCCTCAACACAACTCCATCGTCACGCACCCGCCCTTCGACTACCCCTATCACTACAACAATATTGAATACCCTCTTCAGCGCAGCCAAATGGGACCGATTTTTCGTGATCCCTCCCACAGCTCCCTACTCTGACAACACCCTTCTCTTCCAACAATGTCTCCAAAAACAAGTAGGTAAAGTCTCTTTCCGTAGCCGACCCGACCGCTCCCGTCTTGTCACAGTAACATCCGAAAACCAAGCTATAGCATTAACAAAACTAACAGACATATATGGTAACCCCATCCTTGCAGAACCCCATCCAACCCTTAATAGTTGCACCGGAACAGTTTCAATCTCCCCAGCAAATTGCCCAATCTATGACAAAGATTGGTCAGATTGTGGAGAAGACCTACTTGCCTGTCTCACAGACTATGATGCAACATCAGTACAATGCTACTCCATTCCCCCCAGAGGTAATCGAAAGAAACCACTAACATAGCCAAAATTACCTTCCGTAGACATGACCTTCCCTTTAACGTCTATATAGGAGGAGAATCCCTCCCTGTTCGTCCATACCAACCTCCTCCACGTCAGTGCCAAAATTGTTGGCGTCTAGGACACCCAGCCAAACATTGCCGTTCCACAGCCAGATGCCCACTATGTGCCCAACCTGGCCATACCCGATCTAACTGCCCTGCACAATCACGCACATGTGCCAACTGTGGCGGCCCCCATAATGTATTTTATAGGGGCTGTCCCACCTACAAATTTGAGTCTGAGGTAGCAACTCTCAGATTCAAACTTGGACTCACACTACGTGAAGCCAGACAAGAAGCACGTCGACGTGGTTTCTCTCTTACTCCTTACTCCAGTAATACTGCCCATTCTACCAATTCTCCTAAACCCACCCCCCCTACATCTAAAACCCCCTCTTCTACCTCCTACCTTCCCCAGTCAAACTCTTTTGCCATCCTAAATCCAGACACTCCAATCTCTACTACAGATATCTCAATCACCACCACAACCCCAACACCTTCCCCTCTCCCTCCTCGCACTACCCGTAACAGACAGAACAAACGTTCCACCCCCTCTTCCCCTACCACACAATCACCTCCACCTTCCTTTACTCCTTTGCTTGAGACACCAGTCCTCTCTTCCCCCTCACAAGAAATCCTATATTCCCCAAAACTCCCAAACCAACTCAGAAGAAGAAACCATTGAAAATATTCAAGATTACCTAATGAAAACTGACACTCAACCTCCAAATCTTACAACTCCTGCTCCTTCCACACTCCAAGTAACTGCTGATATCCATCCTCCTCAACGATATCCCCCCTACACCCAATCCTCCTACCCCCTCCCAACACAGCCCATCCCCCCCGACCCCATCCATACTTATCAATCAGAAAACACCTTATGTCACACCTCCCTTTCAAACCAATGTCCCTTGTACAGTTATCCGTATCTTCCTTGTTCCTTATGTAATGTTCCCCTTTCAATCCCACACATCCTATTATCGTGCCCACGTTTTGAAACAACCCGTACCTCTGCTTTCCCCCATCTATCCTCCCTTCACCGACCTCCCAACCTATCAGACATCCTTTCAGAATCCCACACTTTCTGCTTCAACAACAACAACCCTTCCCAAACATTAACTATAGTGCTACATGACCTTAGATGTCTAGCACATTTCTCTTGCTTTTAACCATTAACCATTAACCATTCACAAGAAAAGGATGGTTAATGGTTAAAAGTAAGATAAATGTGCTAGACATCTAAGGTCATGTAGCACTATAGTTAATGTTAGGGAAGGGTAGTTGAGTTAGTGATTAGTTGTCTAAGCTGGGCAAAGGAATTGGTGAGTGAAAGGGTTAGGGTCGGGTGTGGTAAGGAGTTAGATTAGATGAAGGATATGTATGCGTTTGAAGAAAGAGAATAGGTTGTTGAAGCAGAAAGTGTGGGATTCTGTAAGGATGTCTGATAGGTTGGGAGGTCGGTGAAGGGAGGATAGGTGGGGGAAAGCAGAGGTACGGGTTGTTTCAAAACGTGGGCACGACAATAGGATGTGTGGGATTGAAAGGGGAACATTACATAAGGAACATAAGGGTGGATCAGATTGTGACATCAGATAGGAGTGTGTTAGACGGGTGTGGCCAATGCGTAGTCGGGCGAGAGCGGTCTCCCAACGTCTGTTCCGATGAAATGGAGCTGACCAGGAGGAGATTGATAGTTTTACAGAATGTAATTTATTAGTGCGGAGGCTTGACCAAAAAGATTGCCATTGATTATACAAGATGGTCTTAAAGTGTGGGTAATAATCCGTGGCTGGGATACGTGAGAAGCGTGGTTGGTATGATGTGGACATAGAGGCGTGGCGTGCTAGTGTATCTGCCTGTTCATTGCCGGGGATTCCAACATGGCTGGGCACCCAGCAAAATTTGATTGTTTTATGGCGTGTGGATAGGTAGAACAACCAGTTCTGGATCTTACAAACAAGGGGTTGGTGGTGTGTATTGACTTTATGAGAGTTAATGAGTTACGGGAGTCAGTAAAAATTGTAAAAGAGGAAGAGGAGAGTGAGTATGTGTTTTAGAGCAAAAAGGAGTGATACAGTTCTGTAGTAAGGACACTGGATTCAGGAGGGAGTATTTGAAAGTACGAGTTGGGAAGATTACTGCAAAACCAGCACCGGAGGTGGATTTGGAGCCATCAGTATATACGTGAATACTAGAGGAATGAGTGGAGACATGGTCAAGGAAATGTGTGAGAAGGACAGTAGGAGGGATATTTGATTGTGGTGGGTCGGGGAAAACAGAAGAGCAAATATGGGGGTGAGGTATAAGCCATGGAGGGACAGAATGGACAGAGAACGGGAGAGGTTGGAGATGGGGGAAAGGGGAATGGGAGAGGAGGGTATCCATGCGAGTGGAGAAAGGAGTAGGTAATCATGGAGATGAAGCTAAGGTAAGAAGTAGGGGTTGTGGGATAGTTAGTTTAGTGAGGGAAAATTGGTGGAATCGAACATAGCATCGGAGAGAGAGAAGGGCACGACGTCGAGATAGAGATGGTATGCCTGATTCAGTGTACAGGCTCTCAACTGGGGAGGAGCGAAAGGCGCCTAGTGCTAAGCGAAGACCACAGTGATGGATTGTATCAAGATGGGCAAGGAGAGAAGTTGAGGCAGAGGAGTAGATATGGCATCCATAATCAAGAGTGGAGAGGATCAAAGTAACATGAAGATGAAGGAGAGTTTTGCGATCTGAGCCCCATGATATATGGGATAGAGTTTTTAAGATTCGAAGACGGCGGAGAGCTTTTTCTTTAATGTGTAGAATATGGTCTCACCAGGACAGTTTGGAGTCAAAAATGACACCTAGGAATTTGCCAGAGGAACGGCATTGGAGTGGAGTGCCATATAAGAAGAGTGGGGGTAGGGGACCTACACGTGAGCGAGAGAAAAGGATGGAGAAAGATTTAGAGGTAGAAAAGCGGAAGCCATGGTTTGTGGCCCAGGAAGATACTGATGAGATTGCAGATTGAAGAAATTGGTAGAGATTTGGTATGGATGTGTCAGAGACAATATCATTAACAGCAAGAAGGAATAAAGTGGTACTGAGCACACTGCCTTGTGGGACACCTTCGATTTGGGGAAAGAAAGATCATGTGGCAGAGGCGATTTTGACCTGGAAAGTGCGTTGGGAGAGGAAGGACTTTATGAAGACACCCATGTTTCCACGTATGCCTAGAGAGGACAGTTGTTGGAGAATATGGTACCGCCATGTCGTATCATATGCTTTTTCTAGATCAAAAAAAAAAGCTAGTACGGATTCATGGCGTGAAAATGCAGAAGTAATATATGTCTCAAAATGAGCAAGGGGATAAGCTGTGCTTCTGGCACGGCGAAAACCGAATTGGGAAGGAGAGAGAAGATTGTGAGATTCAAGATACCACATTAAGCGGAAGTTCACCATTCGCTCTAATAGTTTGCACAAGCAGCTAGTTAGTGCGATGGGGCGATAGTCTTGAGGAAAGGTACCCGATTTATTGGGTTTCAGGAAGGGAAGGATAAGAGCTTCTCGCCAATTAGAAGGGAAATTTCCTGATGTCCATATGTGGTTGTAAATTTTTAATAGGCAGGATAAGGAGGAAGATGGGAGTTGCCGGAGCATACGGTAGTGAATACCGTCAGGGCCTTCATGAGTGTTACGGCACGATTGTAGGGCAGTAATGAGTTCAGAGGAAGAAAATGGGGCATTATAGGACTCATCAGAGGATGGGGTGAAGGTAATGGGGGTACGTTCTCTGGTGGTCTTAATAGAAGAGAAGTGTGGAGAAAGGTGAGAACCACTACTGACCTGACTGAAATAATCACCCAGTTCATTAGCGACTTGGAGAGGATCAGAAATGAGGGTATTTCGAATATGGAGGACAGGGGCAGGATGGGGGGGATGTTTGCCTGATAGTTTATGAATTCGGCGCCAAACATTTGAGATAGATGTAGAGGATGTAATTGATGAAACATGATTTCACCAGCTATTTGTTTTACTATTCCGGATTGTACGACGGAGATAGGCAGATGCTCTTTTAAAGGAGATAAGGGCTGATAGTTGATTTGGAGTACCTCTCTTGTAGCGGTAACTGTTCCAGGCTGCACGTTTTAAGCGAAGTGCTTTAGTGCAATCAGAATTCCACCATGGAACACATTTGGAGGTATATGGTCTTGAGGTTCGGGGGATAGCTGTATGTGCAGCTCTTAAGACTGTATTTGTGAAATACTGTATCATTTCTGAAATGGAGGTGAGGGAGGATGGAGGGGTATGAATAGCAGAGAGTGAAGTGAAAGTATGCCAGTCGGCTCTATCAAAGCACCAGCGTGGGGAGTTAGGGAGTGGTACGTATGAAGTAGGAGAAAGGAGAACTGGAAAGTGGTCACTATAGGGAAAGTGGTCTAAAACTGACCAGTGGAAATCTAAATGAAGAGAAGGGGAGCATAGAGAGAGGTCAATGCATGAAAAAGATTGCGTGCGTGTATCAAAGTGTGTGGGGCGATCTGAATTTAGAATAGTAAGGTCAGCTGTGGAGAGAAAGCGCTCTAGAGATCGGCCTCGGGAGTTTGTGATAGAATCACCCCATAGAGTGTGGCGGCAGTTAAAGTCACCAACTATGAGGAAAGGTGGTTGAAGTTGGGAAAATTAGATTTTCAAAAGCAACAAAGTCAATAGGGTGGGAAGGGGAGAAGTAGACTGAAATCACTGTGATCCAACGATGAAGGAAGATACGGATAACTGTGCAAGGGACATTGGTTTGAAAGGGAGGTGTGACATAAGGTGTTTTCTGATTGATAAGTATGGATGAGACATAAAGGGAATGTGGGGAAGAGACAAAATGATAATTGGGGATTGGTATTGGAGGATGTGTAAGAAAGGTCTCTTGAAGGCATACAATAGATGGATTATAAGAGGAAAGGATATGACGAAGGTCAGGTCTGTGGGAGCGGAAACCGCGAATATTCCAATGAAGGATAGTTATACTTTACTGATATAGATTGTAGTACGTGTTGGAGATTTTGAGGGGGAAGAAGCTAGAGGGTGGGAAAAGGATTGAGAGGTCTGAGATGGGAGAGGTGTGGGAGTTGGTGTTCTACTAGGAGGGGTATTAGGAGATGGAGGGTCTGAGGAAGGGGATACTTGTGACATAAGGATTCACGTGTGTATCCAGGAGGGAGTGGAAGGGATAGAGGGTTAATGTGGGCGGGGTTGGGGTCGGGGGGGATGGGCTGTGTTGGGAGGGGGTAGGAGGATTGGGTGTAGGGGGGATATCGTTAGGAGGAGGATGGATATCAGCAGTTACTTGGTGTGTGGAAGGAGCAGGAGTTGTATTTGGAGGTTGAGTGTCAGTTTTCATGAGGTAATCTTGAATATTTTCAATGGTTTCTTCTGAGGAGTTGGTTGGGGAGTTTTGGGGGATAAAGGATTTCTTGTGAGGGGGGGAAGAGAGGACTGGTGTCTCAAGCATAGGAGCAAAGGAAAGTGGAGGTGATTGTGTGGTAGGGGAAGAGGGGGTGGAACGTTTGTTCTGTCTGTTACGGGTTGTGCGAGGAGGGAGAGGGGAAGGTGTTGGGGTTGTAGTGGTGATTGAAGTATCTGTAGTAGAGATTGGAGTGTCTGGATTTAGGATGGCAAAAGAGTTTGACTGGGGAATGTAGGAGGTAGAAGAGGGGGGGTTAGATGTAGGGGGGTGGGTTTAGGAGAACTGGTAGAGTGAGCAGTATTACTGGAGTAAGGAGTAAGAGAGAAACCACGTCGACGTACCTCTTGTCTGGCTTCACGTAGTGTGAGTCCAAGTTTGAATCTGAGAGTTGCTACCTCAGACTCAAATTTGTAGGTGGGACAGCCCCTATAAAATACATTATGGGGGCCGCCACAGTTGGCACATGTGCGTGATTGTACAGGGCAGTTAGATCGGGTATGGCCAGGTTAGGCATATAGTGGGCATCTGGCTGTGGAACGGCACTGTTTGGCTGGGTGTCCTAGACGCCAACGGTTTTGGCACTGATGTGGAGGAGGTTGGTATGGACGAACAGGGAGGGATTCTCCTCCTATGTAGACGTTAAAGGGAAGGTCATGTCTACGGAAGGTAATTTTGGCTATGTTAGTAGGTTTCTTTCGATGACCTCTGGGGGGAATGGAGTAGCATTGTACTGATGTTGCATCATAGTCTGTGAGACAGGCAAGTAGATCTTCTCCACAATCTGACCAATCTTTGTCATAGATTGGGCAATTTGCTGGGGAGATTGAAACTGTTCCGGTGCAAGTATTGAGGGTTGGATGGGGTTCTGCAAGGATGGGGTTACCATATAGGTCTGTTAGTTTTGTTAATGCTATAGCTTGGTTTTCGGATGTTACTGTGACAAGACGGGAGCGGTCGGGTCGGCTACGGAAAGAGACTTTACCTACTTGTTTTTGGAGACATTGTTGGAAGAGAAGGGTGTTGTCAGAGTAGGGAGCTGTGGGAGGGATCACGAAAAATCGGTCCCATTTGGCTGCGCTGAAGAGGGTATTCAAAATTGTTGTAGAGATAGGGGTGGTCGAAGGGCGGGGGCGTGACGAAGATGGAGTAGTGTTGAGGGAGGTAGTGTTATGGGGAGGTGGGCAATAAGGCTGTAAGGTATTAATAAGGGAGGATGGGGTGGTTGATGTTGGAGGTTGTGGGGGTAGAGGTGTTGAAGTTGAGCTTGCTGGGAGAGTGGAAATGTTCCTTAAGGGTTGATTGTTGGCTACTGTACTAGTAGGCATTGATGAGGGGGTAGTTATTGCAGTGTTCGGAGCCGTGGTCAAAGGAGAGCCTGGGGTCAGGGAATCGGGTGGGTTTACATCGTTGGGGCTATTTGATAAAGGGGCAAGCCTCATTGCCCCTAATAGTGGGGATAAGTTTTCATTACTGGCCATGGTAAGCCTGGATTATGTTGGGGATAAAAACAGTCCACCCCTCAGGGTCCCCTTGAGGGGTAAGGGCTAGATAACTAAATCAGGGGAATACCGTGCCCATGGCTCCCTCAGGCCGTTCAGGACTGGCACAAAGTCAGCCTTTCATCCTTTCAGCACGGCTCTCACACCTTAGGAGGTGGATAGTAGAAGGGTTTGGTGAAGGGACAGAAACGAAAGGTGGGAAGGAAAATAAAGACCATGCAAAATTAGTTGAGTCGAGGGCTGAGTCCCAAGGTTTGGGAGTTCCCCATCATTGGGTCCCAGTCTCCGCCTCCTAAGCCCCCCCACGACAACAACGGGCAAGGGATTGAGGGGGAACACAAGAAAAGGAGAGAGAAAGACAAATTAAAATTTATGCCTTACACTTTATTATCGCAAGTCATTCAATCACTTCAGGGATTATCCTTACTATTCCAAACTTGGTAAAAATACAGAATACCGACTTTGACACCATTATTCTCTACTATTACCAATTAACTTTGACACTGAATCTATGCTGACTACTATACTCCAAATATCCAATCAATATTAAGACAAAAAGTAAGAAAAAGAAGAAAAAACTGGAAAGTAAAAGGAAATTTTTGTCCTACCAATAGAGGACAAAGCTGAGATCTTTCGTTTTGCCTCTACCTTAAGCATAAGCCCTCAAGGTCAACTAATTTTGCATGGTCTTGTCTTCTCCAACTTTTCTTTTCCTTCTCTTCTGCCATGCTGAAAGGATGAAAGGCTGGGTTTGTCAGTCCTGAATGGTCTCGGGAAGCTTCTGGGCATGGTATTCCCTTGGTTAATTATCTAACCCTTACTCATTATAGGGACCCCGAAGGGTAAGGGTGATTTCTTCCCCACTATTTCAGGCTCATCATGGCCAATAATGAAGACTTCCTTATTAGGAGCAATGAGGCTTGCCCTTCGTCAACTAGCCTATCTAGTTTTCCATCCTCTTTGATTACAGCTCCAACCACTACTACTGCTACCCCCTCCTTGATGCTTGCTGTCATCTTAATACATTTCGAATCAACCAAACAGGCCATTGCTCAACCTTTAGAATACATCCCTTACTCTCCCAACATCCACAATCTCCTCTGGCACAATCATTCTCTGCCCCCTCCTCCATTAGTAAAATTCTTCATCCTCCACAAATTTTTTGAGTATTCTTTTTAGCTGCCCGTTGTTGCCATGGGAGAAGGATTGGGAGATTGAGACTGGGACCCAATGTTGGGGATCACCCCTGCCTTGGGTCTGAGCCTCGATTCAACTAATTTTGCATGGTCATTTCCCCTTTTCATTATCTTCGCTTCTCTAACTCCATCAACTATCCATTTCTTGAGGTATGAGAGCTGTGTTGAAAGGATGAAAGGCCTACTTTTGTGGCAGTCATGAACGGCCTGGGGGAACCATGGGAACATTATTCCCATTTAGCTGTTTAGCCCTTGCCCCTCAAGGGGACCCTACATATCTCAGGCTTACCATGGCCAGTAATGAAGACTTTGTACCATTAATAGGAGCATTAAACTTACCCCTTTATCAATAGCCCCACTTATTTCAATTCTTGTTCCCCATCCCAGGCTCTCCTTTGACCACAGCTCTGAATACTGCTAGTACTACCCCCTCCTCAATACCTACTATCACATCAGCCCAGTCCAAATCATCATCCAGTTCAGTACTCAATCTCCAGGAAACATTCCTCCTCTTCCAACCCTACAACTTTCTTCATCAGCTACCCTATCCTCCCTTATTACCATTCTGCATCCTTATTATCCACTACTCTGCAGTACTACCTTTCACAACACTACTCACTCTTCCACAAGTCCTCTTCTTTCTACTACTCCCTCCTCTGTAAATATCTTGAATACCATTTAGCCCAGCCAAATGAGATCTATTTTTCATAATCCCCCCACAGCCTGTCTTCTAACAACAATTTCCTCTTCCAGTAATGCCTCCAACAAGTAGGGAAAGTTTCCTTCTGCAACCCTAAC
>NC_051387.1:49703451-49705951 GCF_015228065.2 Penaeus monodon
CCCCTTTTTAAAAAAAAATTTTTCTTGGTTTTTTAATCTTCAAGAGAGACGCAAGGAGGAAAAAAAAGTCTGAAATGTGAGGGAGGGGAGGGGGTAAAGGAGGAGGGGGGGGGGGCGACGACGAATGGAGGGGAGGGGGGTGGATGGTCTCCCCCTCCAAGGTCCACCCCTCCCTCAATCGGCCTTAACCCCCCCCCCCTCTCTCTACCCCGCTGATGGGCCAAGACAACAAAATGGATAAAATGGTATCCCTTAATTGGTAGTCCGGTAACCATGTGCTAATTTTGTGTATGGTAATTACTGGCTTAACAATAAAGGCAAGTATGTATTTTAAAAACTGTATCCTATCAAAACGATTTTTTTCCCAATATGTCCAATAATACCTGTAAAATACTCCCCATTATCAATTATCATTTGAAATCTCTAGGAACAAACTTCAGTAAGCTCGACTTTATTCAAAACTACTAAATTTAAAATTATCTTGAACATCGTTTCATAATATTTCCACCAGTATATCCCGCCTTCCTGTGACTCTTGCAATATATAGATATGTATCTATGTATACATGTATTTGTGTATGTGTATATACATTTACATATATGCATATATATATATATACATATATGCATATATATATACATATATGGGGCCGCGGTGGCCGAATGGTTAGAGCGTCGGACTCAAGACTGTCACGACGGCAATCTGAGTTCGAGGGTTCGAGTCACCGACCGCCGCGTTGTTTCCCTTAGGCAAGGAACTTCACCTCGATTGCCTGCCTAGCCACTGGGTGGCCAAACCAGCTCATATCAGTGTCGGGTAAACAGAGATGGTGACTCGATAAAAACACCGGGCGGAAGGCAATGGCAAACCACCGCTCTAAATTGCTAAGAAAAAATCATGGAAGCCCATGATCGTCAAGGCCGCGGTGGCCGAATGGTTAGAGCGTCGGACTCAAGACTGTCACGACGGCAATCTGAATTCGAGGGTTCGAGTCACCGACCGGCGCGTTGTTCCCTTGGGCAGGGAACTTCACCTTGATTGCCTACCTAGCCACTGGGTGGCCAAGCCAGCCCAAGTCAAGTGCTGGTCCCAAGCCCGGATAAATAGAGAATAATTACCTAAAAAGGTACCACCGGCACTCTCCGTGGAAAGGAACTGGGGACCCTACCACGTACTCACTCCAAGAGCATCACAACATGAAAACTACAATTAAGTATCATGCTGTGACCACGGCGGCTCAGACATGAACCTACCGTTAAAAGAAGAAGATATACATATATGCATATATATATATACATATATGCATATATATATACATATATGCATATATAATTTCATATATGCATATATAATTTCATATATGCATATATATATATATATATATATATATATATATATATATATACACACACACACATATATGCATATATATATACACACATATATGCATATATATATATACACATATATGCATATATATACATATATATATATAGATATATGCATATATATACATATATGCATATATACATATATGCAAATATATACATATATGCATATATATACATATATGCATATATATATACATATATGCATATATACATATATGCATATATATACATATATGCACATATATATACATATGCATATATATATACATATATGCATATATATACATATAAGCATATATATATATACATATATGCATATATATATACATATATGCATATATATATACATATATGCATATATATATACATATATGCATATATATGTATATATATGCATATATATACATATATGCATATATATGTATATATATGCATATATATATACATATATGCATATATATATACATATATGTATATATATACATATATAAATATATATATACATATATATAACAATATATAAAACATATAATACATATATATATCATATATATATATATATAATATACATATATATACATAATCATATATATATCATATATATATACTATACATATATATATTACTATTATATATAATATATATATATATATATATATACATATATATATAAAATATAATACATATATATAATATATACATATATATATACATATATATAATATATACATATATATATATATATATACATATATATAATACATATATATACATATATATATACATATATATCATAAAATAATACATATATATATACATATAATACATATATATATACAAAATACATATATATATACATTATATATATATGTATATATATATGTATATATATGTATATATATGTATAATTATATATTTTTTTTATATATATGTATATATATGTATATATATGTATATATATAGTATATATATATGTTATATTAGTATATATATTATGTATATATATATTGTATATATATGTATGATATATATATATATATATATATATATATATATATATATATATATATATAAGTCTATATGTCTATATGTATGCGTATATATGTATA
>NC_051387.1:49710951-49713451 GCF_015228065.2 Penaeus monodon
CCCTCCCATCCGTCCTGCTATTCACCCACGCGAGATACTCCCAGACTCACGGGGTCCTACAACGGCTCCTAGTCCCAAGCAACGGCTGTATCAATAATACCTATTAATAGTGATGAGAGTTTATAAGAAGTGCCTCCCATGAACTGACTACCTGCCTGGGCTCCTCCTTTCTCTCTCGCCTCCCCCCCTCCTACCTCCCCCACCCCTCTTTTTATGCCCCTGCTTAACACCTTAATGTTCTGCTGATTGCTATTTTCGTTCCTGCTTGACAGTGTGCTTGTCCTTGCCTGACATTTCTAAGGCCCGACTTGACACCTCTCTCTTTCTTGTCTGTATCTCTGCATGACACCCGTCATGTCCCCGCTTTAAGTTGTTGTTTTTTTCCACAGCCTTGCCTGACATTGATGTATCATTTTCTTGACACCCTTCGTGCCACTTCCTTGACACCATGTCAAGTAATTTCCTTGACACCTTCCTCTTCCTCTGCTTGACACTCACCGTCACGTACACTCAGCACACGGAAAAGGGTAAATACAAATCACACACTCACTTTAACTGAAATGAACACAGGTATTCACAATAGCGGTGTGGAGGGGGGGGGGACAGGAGAAGTGTGATGACGTCACAGCCGACCTTGAGGAAGGTTAAAGAGACACTCGGGCGCCGCCTGCCTGGTGTTGTCCTGCCGACGGACGACCTTTGCCTCTCCTGCCCCGCCCTTGTCAGGTCAGGTCACTCGTGCCACGCCCAGCTCGAACTACGTCAAGTTCATCTGAGCCCGTGCCCTTGGAGGATGTCAGTGATGTCAGTGACAAGGGCATTCCCAAATACACAAGCAAATGATCCAGAGATCCCTCTGTTTGTCTGTCTGCCAGTGTCTATGTGTCTATCTATCTATCGTTCCTCCTCCTCCTCCCTTTCCCTCTCCCTCTCCCCTCCTCTCCCCTCCACTCTCCCTTCTCTCCTTCTCAAATATATCCAAAAATACAAAACAACATAAAACAATAACGACAGAAAAAAACACCACCTCGTCCCAACACCAACACAAAACAAACATAACACTAAAAAAAAAAGTCTTACCTTCCACCCAAGGTTCTCGAAGAAGGTGCAGAGTCTGGACTGGCCCGTTGTCTTGCCTCCACACGGACCTGGGGCGAAGAAAAAGAATTGATTAAAAGGCCGGCTAATCACACCAATCAGCTGACATTGGGGCGGGTTTATTAGGCGACGAGGGTACTTCTCATATCCACTGGCAGTTGAGACTAATTGAGAGATCCTGTGCGAGCGATTGTGCGAAGGGTTTTTTAGCGTGTGTGTGTGTGCGTGTGTGTGTGTGTGCGTGTGTGTGTTTGTGCGTGTGTGTGTGTGCGTGTGTGTGTGTGTGCGTGTGTGTGTGTGTGTGTGTGTGCGTGTGTGTGTGTGTGGTGCGTGCGTGCGTGCGTGCGTGCGTGCGTGTGTGTGTGTGTGTGTGTGTGTGTGTGTGTGTGTGTGTGTGCGTGCGTGCGTGTGAGAGAGAGAGAGAGAGAGAGAGAGAGAGAGAGAGAGAGAAGGAGAGGAGAGACGAGAGAGAGAGAGAGAGAGAAGAGAGAGAGAGAAAGAGAAAGGAGAGAGAGGGAGGGAGGGAGGGAGAGAGAGAGAGAGAGAGAGAGAGAGAGAGAGAGAGAGAGAGAGAGAGAGAGAGAGAGAGAGAGAGAGAGAGAGAGAGAGAGAGAGAGAGAGTTAAAATGCATACAACATTCCACATATTTTTAAAGAAAACCTTTTTCGCAACTGCCTAACGGTCACCAACGATAATGTTATGATACACGAACCTAAGTAAACGGTGTCTCTATCTACAGAATAAATAAAAGTCACAAACTTCGTAATACGCGAAGACGCTGAAGAATAACAAATATAACGTGTGTTATTGTACACGCGCACGCACGCACGCACGCACTCGCACACACACACACACACACACACAAGTTTACCAAATGAAATATTAAAGTTGCAGACCCGCGCCCACTGACTCCTTCCAGCCGCGGCGCTTTCTTGAGTATCTTACACCTGCCTCGCCTCTCGCCCTTTCACCTGCCTTGCCAAGTGCTTGCGGGCGCGTACAACTCTCCTTTACACATGCTTAGAGTGCTTGCAGTCTCATTAATCTCTACACCTGTTTTAGAAAGTGATAGCAGGCTTGTTGCACTCTCCTTTGCGCTTGCTTAAAGGTTGCTTGCTGGTTTGGATTTTTCTTTCTTTCCATCTGTTTTAAGAAGTGTTTGCGTCTCGTCTATCTCTGCACTTGCTTTACAAAGTGCTTGCGATACCGTCTATCTGCACTTGTTTTAGAAAATGCCTGCGATACCGTCTATCTCTGCACTTGCTTTAGAAAGTGCTTCCGAAATCGTACCACTTTGAACTTCTTTTAGGAAACTCATTTTTTCGTACCTGCTTTATCTTCCTTTAGCATCTCTTTTGGCAAGTGCCTGCGGGTTCGGATCCCCCCTGCATCTGCTTTGAC
>NC_051387.1:49718451-49720951 GCF_015228065.2 Penaeus monodon
ACAAGCAAAGCTAATAAGACCAGCCATTTAATCAAAACAAGCAAGAACATTCATACAGGCAAATAATAACAAACAAGCACATCCAAGCAAGCAAATAATAACTTCCAAACAAGCTAAATCAAGCACACAAACAAGGAAAGAACGACCTGGCAAGACTACTGTTGGCGGGAACCTTCGGCCGGCGGTCAGCTACTCTCGCTCGGTCTGCTTGCGTGCGTGCGTGCGTGCGTGCGTGCTTGCGTGGGCGTTGGGGGAGATCTTTTCTCATTTCCTGATTTTGAGGATCACGGCCGCGACGGGATATCAAATATTAGTGAGTCGAAGCGTTTCCTTTTTTTTTCAACTTTTGCTTTAGCCTTCAGTCATTTCTAGTCACCCTCCCCCCCTCCTTTTTCCTTTTTTTTCCTTCGTGTCTTCCCGCTTCTTGGGAAACTCTTTTTCTCCTGTTTCCTTCGATGTCCGTTTCTCCTGGCACTTCCATTTTCGATAATGCTCGATTCCTAACTCTTTTTGCGAATTTCTCTCTTGAGGTTTTCCTGTCGGTGATTCTTTTTCCTTTTCTCATTCTTGCTGTCGATAGGCCTATATTCCCCTTTTTTTTGCTGTCGATAGGCCTATATTCCTTCATATATTTTTTTTTTATTCGTTTCTTCAAATGTCCCTTTTCATTCCTTCTTTCAATATTCCTCATCTACTTTCATTGCCTTTCTTATTTCTCTCGCCATTTCCCATTTACTCTTTTCTTTGCTTTATTCTCCTTTATCTTCGTTCATGTCCGTCTATTTCTCATTCCTTGTTTTTAATACCTTTACCTACTCCTCCCCTTTATCCCTCCTTGCTTGCAATTCCCTTTTCTCCACACCATGTTTTTATGGCTTTTATTACCCTCATACCTCCATCTCTCTACTTTATTTCTTCCTATTTTCTTTCGTCTTGTCTCGCGCATTCGCCTTTTCTTTGGGTACAATAGGGACTTTAAATCAGAGATCAGAAGGAATTCTTGGATACTTCTCATAGACGCACGCACGCACCACACATACATACATGCATCACATACATACACAAATACATACATACACAAATACATACATACACAAATACATACATACATACATAAATACATACATACATACATAAATACAAAATACATACATACAATAAATACATAAATACATACATAAATACAACAAACACACACACACACACACACACACACACACACACACACACACACACACACACACACACACACACACGTTTCAAAATACACCCGCAGAGGTCCCTATCACGTGACCAGGTAGTGAACACACGTGGCTGACTTTTTTGGAGCATAAAATTGTGGAGGGCGGGAAGGAGGGAGAGGGAGGGGGAGGGGGAAGGAGAGAGGGAGAGGGAGGGAGGGAGAGAGACAAGGAGGGAGGGAGGGAGGGAGGGAGAGAGAGAGAGAGAGAGAGAGAGAGAGAGAGAGAGAGAGAGAGAGAGAGAGAGAGAGAGAGAGAGAGAGAGAGAGAGAGAGAGAGAAACAGCTCATAGGTTTCTGGATTCTCTTCTGTTCCCAATTTATCAGCTTCCTTATATTTTCTTTTCCCGGACCTCAAGCGTACAGTCTTCATCTTCACACCAAATTCTTCCCAGAGATGACCTCACGTCCAGAAATGTGAAGTTTGTGCAGTATGTCAAGGTCATCTGGAATAGTTCTCTCTCTCTCTCTCTCTCTCTCTCTCTCTCTCTCTCTCTCTCTCTCTCTCTCTCTCTCTCTCTCTCTCCACACACACACACACACACACACACACACACACACGCGTGTGTTCCTTCATCTTCTTTTCCTTTGTTGCCCTTTATCCCTTTTATCACTTTCTCTCCTTCCCAGCCTCAGAACCTCTCTCCTCATCTCTACTATTCTCTCTTCCGTTTTCTTTCTTCACTCCCCTTTTCCCATTCTCGGTGTTCTTCATTCCCATTCTCCATTCATACTACCACAGGCCTCAAGCGCCGATACTAAAACCCGACCAATACTTATGTCAACTTCTAAACGATCTCCTTAAACAACCAAAACAAAGAAAGGAACCATAATATTATCTATATTAAAAATAGAAAAATAATAATAATAATAATAATAATAATAATAATAATAGCAATAATAATAATAATAACAATAGGAGGATTAGTAGGAATAATAATAATAAACATGCATTTGTAACTGAACGAAAAGGATAAACATTTTCTCCACCGCCGAGGGACATGTAGCCTCACAGTCGCTTGGGATTATTGAAGGAGATTTTCTTGAAGGATTTACCACTCCCTCTTCGACTTAAACACCCACGTGTCATACGGAGGACAAGGGAACAAAAGAACTACGGTCAAAGGAAAGGATAAAAATAGATATAAAAATAGAGAGTGAGAGAGACTCAGTTATGTTCTCGTTTACTTGGAGGAAAGATGGAGTAAAATAATGTTAATGGCATAAGCAAGAGTAATGGCAGACAGTGGCAATATCAGT
>NC_051387.1:49725951-49728451 GCF_015228065.2 Penaeus monodon
TCTTTCAAAACCACACACGCCAATCAGTGTCGCTTAATGACCAAGAAAACGGGAACCAAGTTTAAAAAAAACGAATAAAAAAGGACAACAAAAACGAAAAAAATCCAATCAGAAAAAAAACGATAAAAAAACAAAAAAAAACAATCAGGTGAGCCCATGCGTCGCCGCTGCGCATGCGTCACCTGCACCGGTTACGTGACATAGATTTAATTTCCTTGTGCTGCCTCGTTTCGCATCCCGTGCTGCTGTTGGCTCTCTGCCGCTGTCACAGCATCCGGAGCTATGACGTCACTAAAAATTATTTCCGATCAACTGGTGTTCACTGTCAAACGTGACGGTGAATGCAAATAACTTCAATACTTCTTGTTTATATGCTTATCATTTTCTTTTGTTATTATAATCATTACTATTATTATCATCATTATTACTATCTGAGTCGTAGTTGCGCAATTACTATCATTATTATTGTTCTCATTCTCATGATTATTATCATCAAAATTATCATTTTTATCATCGTATTTCTGGTCACCATTATCAACTTCAACATCTTTTCGATCATTTTCATAATCAGTATCACCCCTTCCTCAATGTATTCTCACATAAATACACACTTAAATAACCACATGCATATGACTTCCAGCATTCATTTATTCAAAGAAATTTAAATACATTTGTCCCCACAGCATTTTCAAGCTTAAATACATACGTATGTGTAGCACGTTATGGCCTCAAAACGACATTCTAACCAACACATGGGACTCTTGTGAACACTGTAATCACCTTGCATCATAACGAGAGGCGCTTCCCATGCCACAGCGATTAGTGTGTCTGCTTAATCTGGTATTTTCTGCTTTCATCTAATCATGAGGTTCTCTTTTCTTCGAAGGGTCTTTTCCACATTCTCTCTCCTCCTCCTTTCCCCCCCTTCTTTTCCTTTCCTTTTCTTTTCTCTATCTTATATTCATCCCTCTGATCTTCCTTTTTTTCTTCTTTTGGATTTTCTCATTTTCATTTCCTTTATCTCACATTGCTTACAGCACAATCATTGCTTGATTACTGCTACTGCTATTACAATTACTAATACTACTCATACTACTAGCAGCAGTCTACTATTACCACTCCTATTGCTAAAAGTATGTTATTGCTATCATTATTAGTGCTACTAGTATCACTGCCGCGACTACTATTCTAACTTCTAACACTAATACAAGTACAGTACTATTACTGCAATGAACACCATCACCACTACTATTTCTACACGTATGGTAAACAAGAATAACAGCATTCATCTCAACAATAACATTGATGACTAAGACGAAAAACACAAATAACATTGACATTCCCCAGAGAATAACAACAAAAAAACAATAAGGAGGAGAAACAGAAGCAGTAGACTAAGAAGAGTTAGAATAAGAAAGAAAGAAAGAAAAAAAAAACGCCAATTATTATTTTTTTTCTCCCTGACGTCTACCACTGGCGAGTAATGGTCCAAGTATGACGTATTCAGATTGAAGAAATAATTTTCGCTAAAAAAAAAAAGAGATCAAATTCGATCATCTGTCAAAACAAAAGAGTGAAAGATACAGATCGTTTCTTGGTCACGAAGATGTTGCAGGATACATCTTTATCACTGCATGATAAATTAATACCAGGCATTTGTCAAATGAGCCCAATACAGAACTTCGCACACGCACACGCACACGCACACGCACACGCACACACACACACACACGACATATGTAAGTGTCTGACGTCAGCTTGTCCTTTCACAATCTACATCATTACTTGCAGATCGCAGCAACAATTAATTAGCCTCAAATTCTCTTCTCTCCTATGTCTCTTCATACGTCTACGTGTTTTCCATTCCTCTCAATCTTCATTTCCTTGCTTTTCCACTCATCCTTCCTCCTCCTCCTCCTTCTCCCCCTCTTCCTTCCGCCCCCTCCTCCTCTTCCTCATCTCTCCCTCCCTCCTTCCCCCACCTCTTCTTCCTCTCTCCCTCCCTCCTCCCTCTCTTCCTCTTCCTCTCTCCCTCCTCCCCTCTCCTTCTCCTCTCTCCCTCCCTCCTTCCCCCCTCCTCCTCCTTCTTCCTTCCCCTCCTCCTCTCCTCCCCTCCTTCCCCCCTCTTCCTCCTCTCTCCCTACCTCCTTCCCCCCCTCCTCCTCCTTTCCTCCCAGCCTCAGTTCGATACATTGATTCGACCTTTCGATAGCAGCATCACAATCAAGCAATCTTGCATGCAGCGGGGAATCGATTGCCAATGGACAGGAGGGGAGGATTAAGAGATAAACGAATAAAAAAGGACATGAGGGTTGAAAAAATAGAGTATGATGCAACTAGTCCCATGTTGTTCTGTTCGTGTTACTTCACTCTCGTCTATAATAAGAGTAACTGGGATGCGGGATTAGGCATCTCTCTCTCTCTCCCTCTCTCTCTCTCTCACTCTCTCTCTCTCCCTTCTTTCCTATCTCCCTCCCTTCCTTCCTATCTCCCTTCCTTC
>NC_051387.1:49733451-49754604 GCF_015228065.2 Penaeus monodon
TAGCAAAGTCTTTAAATACACACATCACTGAAAATGAACGACTTTCACCGATCACTTTTCTTCAATACTATGCGAAAAATGTTCTACGTTACAACAATGAAAATAATAAGCTCTTAAATATTCATATAAATAGTAAATAAAAAGCTCTTAAATATTCATATAAATAGTAAATAAAAAGCTCTTAAATATTCATATAAATAGTAAATAAATGAAGGTCTGATATCTGAACCCTGATAACCACCTACAAAGAATTATTTTCAATGCAACACTTCAGTGTATACAGGGTAGAGTAAACGATTTTTACTTTATGACTAAGATGAAATGAGAAGGATGAAGAAAAAAGGGGAGAGGAGAGAAAGGAGGGGAGGGAGGGAGAGAAGGAGAAAGAAGGAGAGAGGGTGGAGGGAGAGGGAGAGGGAGGAAGGATGAATGTATGTATGTAAATTCAGTAATCCAAATATCTGTTTAAAGAATTTTTTTTTTACGCAACTGTCCAACCAGAGAGAGAGAAAGAGCCGGAAATTGTGAAATACAACGTAGTTTATCTAATGAAAACGGATATCTTGGTTCTTAGCATGTGGGACACCGTAGTAGTAGGAAAGTTGGTACTATATCAAACCTGTGGGACACATTATGAAATAGCTTTTATGATGGAAAAAAAATTTATATATATATATATATATATATATATATATATATATATATATATATATATATATAATCATATATATGTACACGATCTCTCTCTCTCCCATTACATACATATATACGTATACATACACACACACACACACACACACACACACACACACAACACAAACAAATATATATATATTATATATATAATAATAATATATATATAATATATATAAATATATATATAATATTATATATATAATATATATTAATATAATATATATATAATATATATATATATATATATATATTAATATAATAATACTATATCATATAATATATATACATATATAATATATAAATAAAATATATACATATAATATACATATATAAAATATATACTATACATATATACAATATAATACATATAAATATACAAATATATATAATCATATACATACATACAAATATATATATATACATACATACATACAAATATATATATATATACAATATACATACATACATACAAATATATATACATACATACAAATATATATACATACATACATACATACAAATATATATACATACATTCATTTCATTTAATGTAGTTTTTCATGTTGTGATGCTCTTGGAGTGAGTACGTGGTAGGGTCCCCAGTTCCTTTCCACGGAGAGTGCCGGTGGTACCTTTTTAGGTAATCATTCTCTCTATTCATCCGGGCTTGGGACCAGCACTGACTTGGGCTGGCTTGGCTACCCAGTGGCTAGGTAGGCAATCAAGGTGAAGTTCCTTGCCCAAGGGAACAACGCGCCGGTCGGTGACTCGAACCCTTGAACTCAGATTGCCATCGTGACAGTCTTGAGTCCGATGCTCTAACCATTCGGCCACCGCGGCCTTGGTGATCATGGGCTTCCATGATCTTTTCTCGGCAATCCAGAGCGGTGGCTTGCCACTGCCTTCCGCCCGTTTTTTTTTTTTTTTTTTTTTTCCCGAGTCACCATCTCCATTTACCCGGCACTGACATGGGCTGGCTTGGCCACCCAGTGGCCAGGCAGGCAATCGAGGTAAAGTTCCTTGCCCAAGGGAAACAACGCGCCGGCCGGCGATATACATACATACATACATACAAATATATATACATACATACAAATATATATACATACATACAAATATATACATACATCAAATTATATACATACTACAAATTATTACTACATACAAATATATATATATCTATATATATATATATTATATATACCTATATATATGTATATATATGTATATATATGTATATATATGTATATATATGTATAAATATGTATATATATATGTATATATATGTATATTATATATATATATATATATAATATATATATATATATATATATATATATATATATATATATATATATATATATACATAAGTGCGCATCAAAACACCACATATAAAAAGCTAAGCAAAAAATAACAACCGAAATAACACCGTATCGCACTTCACTTCATAACAGCCGCTCCTTCTGGCTTAAACTGGAAAGCACCGCCGCTTCTTCCTGGTCTTCCTCAGTTTCTTTCTTTCCTTCTGTCCTTCCTTCTATCCTTTCTTCCTTCTTCCTTTCTATCCTTCCTTCCTTCTTTCTTTCGATCCTTCCTTCTTTCTTTCGATCCTTCCTTCTTTCTTTCGATCCTTCCTTCTTTCTTTCGATCCTTCCTTCTTTCTTTCGATCCTTCCTTCTTTCTTTCGATCCTTCCTTCTTTCTTTCGATCCTTCCTTCTTTCTTTCGATCCTTCCTTCTTTCTTTCGATCCTTCCTTCCTTCTTTCTTTCGATCCTTCCTTCCTTCTTTTCTTTCCTACTGTCCTTCCTTCTTTCTTTCCTACTGTCCTTCCTTCTTTCTTTCCTTCTGTCCATCCTTCTTTCTTTCTTCAATCGACGTCTGGCATTTCACTCGCCACTGCACGCGCAGCACATTTTCATCCCCCCCCCTTTTTTCCTTTTCCTTTTCCTTTAAAATGCCGGGGTCAGAGAATTTTTAAAAATAATAATGAATTAAAATTAAATGAAATAAAAAAACGAAAAATCTAGCACCTCCATCAAAGCACCTCAGAAATAGATACATAGACATAGATATATCAGACAAATATAGAAAGAAACGTATAAATATGAAAAAAATAAATAAATTTTAACTTTAGATAAAAAATAAATAAAATTTAAATAAATTTTAATAAATAAATTTAATAAATTTAATAAATTTAATAAATTTTTAATAAATTTCAAATAAATTTTAATCATTTCATATACATGTACTTTCTAAGCGACTTAACCGTCATGATTTGTTGCAATCTTCTCTTCCGTTTCCCCTTCCTTGCAACAACAAGAGAGCTAACAAAACATGCTGCGAATTGTTTACCCTTTTCACTCTCCCCCTCCACCCCCCTCTAACCCCCACGATGAAAAAAAAAAACAAGAGAAAGAAAGAAAAAAAAAAGCCTCAAATCCCACCTTTTACTCTCTTCTTCCCTCTCTTTCATCTCCTATTTTACCTCTCTCTCTCTCTCTCTCTCTCTCTTCCGTGTCTCTTCCTTCTTTAACCTTCATCCCTCATCCTCTCTTCCCCTTTTCTATTCCTTTCAGATTACTCTTGCAAACCTAAACCTATTTATATATGGATCGTTGCTTTTGGCCACACGTGTGACACTCGACACTGGGCACGTGAGGCGCTATTTTGGTGGGCGCGGGTGGGGGGCATCGTAGCTGAGGGGGAGGGGCTATGATAGGGGCATAAAGCATATGAGTAAGGGGGGCAATGGGGGGCAGAGGCAGGATAGGAAGAGGGGCATGATTGATGATGAAGAGGAGAGAGGAGGGAAGGAGAGAGAAGGAAGAGAGGGTAGCCTCAGAGACTGGAAGTGAAGTAAGCTCAGCCAGACTCAGTGAAATTTGGGAAGCATAAGAAATTGAAACGTTCCATAACTGAAGATATTGACGTCATAGTAGAGACGCTTAGAACAAATTTCGCAGGATTAACATTCAAGACGTTATATGTTATTAAAATATGAGATATACATGATAGACGACATAAGAATAAAGAATAATGAAAAAAGATAAGATAGATATATATAACATATATTGTAATTACAGAATCAATTGTATAGTCATATATACACATTATTGTATATTACATATATATACATATAAGTTTTACATATAAAATAAACATATATAGTTCATATATACTAAAGTATTATACATAAATACATTATATGATATATACATTATATGTATATATACATATATCACATATTATGTATATATACATATATACAATATATTATGTATATATATGATATACACATATATACATATATATATACACATATAACTATATATATAAACACATATATAATATATATACACATATATACCATATATATACACTTTATATACCCTATATATATACACATATATATATATACTAATACATATATCATACATATATATACAATAATACATATACATATTATATATACATCATATACATATATATATAATATATATATCATATTATATATATCATATATATATACATATGTATATATACATATATATACATATATATACAAATATATACCCATATATATACACATATATACATATACATATGTATACATATATATACACATATATATAAATATACATATACATATATATATACATATATACACATATGCATATATATACACTTATATACATATCTTCTTCTTCTTCTACAGGCTTTTGTCCCAGTTCAACTGGGGTCGCCGGTGCGGAAAAAATCGCGTATACAGACATGCAATGCAAGCCACGTCAAAGTTGATCGAACTCAGTCGAACCAGAAAGGCCAATCCTGATGAAGCTGCGGCGACGCTCGCGGGCCGCCGTCCTCTCGGATCCGGAGGCTCTGCTGCGTGGGGGCACCTTGGCTGCGTCCTCACGGCCGGGGGGCCTCGGCGGCGTCGCCTCGCCTCGGAGAGTTGTCCTGCTCGCTCTAAAGGCGCCCGTCTTGCCACTTTTCCTCGAGGACTTGCGCGCGAGGGGCCTCGGGGACGCCTCCTTGGCTCGAAGTGCTGTCCGAATCTTGCTCGCGAGGCCGCAGCTCTGCGCTCTCTCGGGAGCTTTCTTTCAAGGCCTACGCTCATTCGGAGTGGACCTCCGGCAGCGATATGAAACTACCCGTGTCCGCCAAAGCGCAGGACGAGGCCATGCAGCGCCAAGAGCCCCATGGTCAAGCCCGAGATCTCTTCTTCCTCTGAGCTTGCTTCTTTAGCCGTATCCGCTCTTGATACAGTAGCCGTTGCCCATTTGTCGCCGGATCACGGCGGTCATCCGACGCGTCGCCTGCGGGGTACGCCCTAGCTCT
Source organism: Penaeus monodon (assembly GCF_015228065.2). Lineage (NCBI taxonomy): Eukaryota > Metazoa > Arthropoda > Malacostraca > Decapoda > Penaeidae > Penaeus > Penaeus monodon. The sequence goes on from NC_051387.1 coordinate 49,738,490, forward strand.
GTCTGCATTCCTGATTCTCCGCATCATGTATTGGCTTGGCAGGGGTTTTTACGGCCGGATGCCCTTCCTGCCGCCAACCTCTTTTAGTCGCCTCTTACGACACGCAGAGGGTACGTTGGACCTATTCTACCCCGGGGTCCACACGGATACTTATATACATATATATACATATATATGCACATATACACACATATATACATATATATATACATATATATATTCATATATATACATATATACACATATATATACATATATAACATATATATAATATACATATATATAATATACATACATATACATATATAGTATACATAAATAATTAGTATACATATATACATATGTATACAATTATACATATATGTATACATATATATACATACATATATGTATACATATATATACATATATATACATACATACACATATGTATACATATATATACATACATACATATATACATATATATACATACGTGTGCGTGTGTGTGTATACATGTATACATACATGCAGATCCAAAACCCAATTCTTTGTAGAAGAGTGTAGCCTACAATAGATCTAGCTACTTCAATTGCATTCCCGAGAGGAAAAATCATTGCTCAGGTGAGGGGCAAATACCGTCACGTTACACATAGTTTAATGTAGGCAGAAAAGGAAGTTAAGGGGTTGGAAGAGAGAGGGGGAATGGAAGAGGGAGGAGGGGTGGAAGAGATAAAAGGTGGAAGAAAGTGGAAGAGAGATGAAAAGTGGAAGAGAGTGGGGAGGTGGTGGGACAGAAGAGAGGAAAGGCGGAAGAGAGAGGACAAGTAGAAGAAGAAGAGAGAGGGGAGATATTAAAGAGAAAGAGAAGAGAAGAGAGAAGAAGATAGAGAAAGAAGAAAAAACACACACAAGGGAAAGAAACAAGAAATAGAATAATAGAGGGAACATGAAAGGGGATATACCTTCCCACTAGCACTGCAAAGGAGGGGTCGGGGTACACTGTACTGTATAACCTTGCGTGGTGACACTGCATGCGGGGCAAAATGGGTTGTGTTTTCGCCATGCTAACAATACCCTGATTATCCGAAAAAGTGTTGCCCGATTTTAAACTTAAGTAACGATTATTTCTTGTATCTCACTTGTATTCATCCATCTACTTCTGTCTCTTTATTTGGTCAATATTTGGAGGAGGACTAACTAGCATTAATTAAGAGATTAAAATAAGAAAGAAAGGGAAGAATAGGCAGGAGGAAAAAGGATATGACTGGGAGTAGGAGGAGGAGGAGGAGGAGGAGGAAGAGAAGGAAAATAAGAACAAGAATAATAATATGAATAATAAAAATAAAATCGCTGATGATGAAAAAGAGGAAGAGCAAGAGTGATAAGAACATGAAAAAGAATAAATAAAATCACACCAGAAAAAAAATCACAGCCATATCAAAACATGGATGAAAGAATAAACATAATTAACTTTTTTAAACTAAATTACATGGTCATTCCTTCCATACATAAACTAATTTATTCAGTAGGCACCTTCCGATATTTTTGTCCTTTTTGGTATTTTAAGTTGGACAATCGGTCACTCTCTTTTTCTCCCCCCCCCTCTCTCTCTCTCTCTTTCTCTCTCTCTCTCTCTCTCTCTCTCTCTCTCTCTCTCTCTCTCCCTCTATCGCACGCACAAGCACGAGCGCACAGACCGATAAAGCACCTGCATCGCGTGGAGCGTCTATCACAGTGGCACCCCGTACCCTCCCTCCCCCATTTCCTGTGCTTTGGGTAGGGGAGGTCGGGGCAGGGGAAGGGAGTGGCTGGTATGGGCACGGGGTTATGGGGGTACGTGGGGTAGAGTACTATGGGAATAGTGGGGAGATAAGGGAATGGGAAGGGAAGGGAAGGAAGAGGAGGGGATAAAAAGGGAAAAGAGTGGGAGGGGAGGAAATGAAGGAGAGGGGAAGGGAAGGGAAGGAAGGGGAAGGGAAGGGAAGGGAAGGGAAGGGAAGGGAAGGGAGGAGAAGAGGAGAGGAGAGGAAGAGTGTCGGTAACGTGGCGCGCGATCAAACACCGGATATACTAGAATATCGTAACACATTTCTAAGCTTCCCAGGCGCGCTGAAGCTGCTCTGGGCTTCTCGCCGAGGCTTCTGCGCAAACTCGCTTCGTGAACTTTGCAGGAGTGGTGCGCGCGTAGCCTCGTTGCTTTTAGGATTTTGAACTTTAGATTTTGAGTCTTTGCACTGGATATATTTCACTAGAGATCTGTTATCTTGGTCTAATATATACATGGACCTATTTCTTCACCTTCGTTACATATGTGCATATATATGCGTTATGCATGTATGCATTGCGTGTGCGCGCCCGCGTGTGGGTATTTGCGTGTGCATGTGCGTGCGTGCGTGTGCGTGTGCGTGAATATATAGATATAAACATATCTGTATGCATGGGTGAATGGATGAATATTTCAATCAACCTATCCACTCACCTATTCATCTGCCTCCTATCCATTTACCTAACATCTCCCAGCCCCGAGTTGACAGTGCTCTCAAAACAACCCTTGACACCCTGCCCTCGCTCTGATATTATCACGGTAATGTTGACAACACTGAGGCTGCAATGTTGACCCTCAGCAACATTGTAGGTCCGCAACATTGTCATTCCTGAAGCTCCTGATATATCGCATGACCCTGTTTTTTGCGTCATGTTGACCTGTCTTTGCGTCATGTTGACCTGTCTGTGCGTCATGTTGACCTGTCTGTGCGTCATGTTGACCTGTCTTTGCGTCATGTTGACCTGTCTTTGCGTCATGTTGACCTGTCTTTGCGTCATGTTGACCTGTCTTTGCGTCATGTTGACCTGTCTTTGCGTCATGTTGACCTGTCTTTGCGTCATGTTGACCTGTCTTTGCGTCATGTTGACCTGCCTTTGCGTCATGTTGACCTGCCTTTGCGTCATGTTGACCTGCCTTTGCGTCATGTTGACCTGCCTTTGCGTCATGTTGACCTGCCTTTGCGTCATGTTGACCTGCCTTTGCGTCATGCTGACCTGTCTTTGCGTCACGTTGACCTGTCTTTACATCATGCCGACCTGTCTTTACATCATGCCGACCTTACATCATGTTGACTCGTCTTTTCACAGGTAACCTACCCTATCAATGATGTATTTTTTTCTTACCAATGGAATAACTGTTTCAAGTCCGCACACCTGTAGAATTTTATTTTTTTCTAACCTCGATTATGCAATTTATATCGACGACCGCCTCCGTTTTCCTTACGTTACTCTGCTCGTTTTCTTATGACATTGCGTCTATGAGAACCCTCTTTTAAAGCAATGTTCGATCGCTTCTCAAAGCTAATTTATAATTAGTAATAACAACACAATTAACTATATAAAAAAAAAAAACATGAGACATACAGCAAATATGCACGTGCACATTACACCTTTGTACCAATATGGACCGTTTTAAAACACGCATTCTGAGAGACGCCACGCTTTCTGTCTCAGGTTTACAGTCCCTCCCATTTCCACAAGAAAATGTTGCAGCTTAACAGAAAATGTGGCACACTGACAACACCAGAAACCTTTTCTTACCCTCTTTTCCCCTCGGTAATTAATAAATATACTTTACGTGTGCAAGCCATCTTACTGGACCAAATTATGTATAAATGGAGTCTATTGGTGGTTCGTTCATATATCTTTAAGAACGAAATAGATAACAACATGCATGAGCTTCATAACAGCACTATAACCCTCTTTTTTCCCCTCAATACATATAAAAGGTGTAAAAAAAATGCACGCGTACTCACCTCCCGTCAAGACCAATTTGTACACCATCTTGTTCGAATTATGATGTCCATTCATCGTGGAGTGAGCCATTGCAAAACCGCCACTGGAAGCAGAGGGTTTCTTTTCTTGTCTCTCTTTCTGACGTTTACTAGCAGACGTCCATGGTATGACTGGTGTGGGGAAGGCGAGGAAGTCCCCCTCTGTCCCGCTGCATCGCCTCCCAAGTCAGTAAATTGTCGTACAGTGAAGAGATATTCTGGCGGGCTGATTGTAATGTATATTTTTTTCTGTCGTTATGGTTATTTAGGTGATTTGAAGGTCTAGGTTTGCGCTTTGACTGGTTAGAACTTCTGAGCTGAATTGGGCTCGATTTGGATGCATTGGGGATAATTAGACTGCTGTAAAGACAGTGTTTATTCGCGTGCCTTTGCTCACTGGTTATTTATATAGATAATGGTCATGAAACCGCAATTTTTTTTTATTCAAAATATCACGAATATTAATTAATCCCATTAGTTATGATGATGTTGTAACATATAACACATATTTGAAAATACTTTGTCGGAGTGCATAACTAAATTGGAAATTATCGCACAGAGCTACTGCTTCATACCAGTTGCAGACGACAAAGAAGCGGCTGCTAAAATCTCAAATATTTCTAGATTTACGCATTAAACAACATTGAAATACCAGAGAGAATGTCATACAGAGGATTTTATATCACACAGCATCATCCATTGTCAATGAGATGCTAATATCATCATTTAATCTAAGTTGAAATATATGTCTCATCCTCAATATCATTGCAAAGCTAATACATCACCTGAACATATTTCACTAACAAATAATTTTAAGAAATTAAATTTTACCGCGGATGTCCGACAGCATGCTCCAGTTATCCTAACGATAATTATTTCATCTCAATTTACCTGAGAGAGAACCACCGTCTAATTTATTTTCGGTTTACTGACATCCTTGCCAATTTAGCGCATGATGTGCTAAACCTAGCGCTTTCACCTCTTAACCAACCCATTTTTTTCCCCTATCATATATCGTGGACACACAATTTTTGTCTCATTTGAAGATAGTTCGAAGATGATTTCATGAACATTCTTATTTTTTCCCTTGTAAACAAGATGAAACAAGTGAGAAATACAGAAATTGATTTTCGTAGATTAACGCGGCTCAGTCTGACATTCAACAAGTATCAGCAGTGAATCTTCGCTTCGCTCAATATTGTTTTCCGCAATATTCTTTTTTATGAATATTGTATTAAAGATTACAAAAGCTTATATTTGATGATAATCATTATAACCTGAGAATGTTATAGTGACATTACGGAAAACAAGCTTGACCACTAATACTCGACACGATAAGGACATATGACCGGAAAAGAATGCATGGAAAACTAGTCTTTTGTACAAACTTTAAAACAATATATATCTATCAATCTTATCAGAAAAAAAAACTTAGCGCATTTTTAGCACCTTCAGTAACCCAATCTAGCGTTCTTTCCCCATTACGCTAGTTAATATTAACCCCCCAACTTGGCATCAATAACGTAAAAAATGCCCAGTCACCAATGACAAAAATAATCCTACTGGTAACACCCATTATCCAATAAATCAGCCAAATTACCACCAATAATCCAAACCGCCGCTTTTCCGCCGCTATTGGCAACACTGTTTACGCGCCATTTTACCGTAAACAAACACTTCGAGTTTGTTTTGAGGCTTGTTTTGCGGTCTCCGATTTTCAGCCTTTCCCCTCGGCTCGTGGGGAGGAATATGGTGTCCTTCCCCTCTTCCTGTTGGGCCTGTTAGCAACGCGAGGAAGAAAGAGGGACGATGAAGGCCATTCTGAAGTACATTGAGGTGGAGAACTTCAAGTCCTATCGAGGCTTCTATCACATCGGCCCGCTGAAGCCTTTTACGGCGGTCATCGGCCCCAATGGCTCCGGTGGGTGGCTTTCGGGTGGTTTCGAGGCGGTTTGGGACTCGGGGAATGAGGAGAGGCATAAAGCAGGGTAGGCTTTGGTGTTACCCGAGTCGTGTCACTTCGCCTGACATTTCCTGCTGTCCTGTCATGTCCAGTGTTACCCGGCCAACTTTGGTTATTTTGGCCTCAATAGAACTGTGGAATTAGACCGCGTGATGGTTTTCTTGCAGCTGTTGGTGTGGCCAATGTCTTTTGACACGAATTTTCGAAATATTCTTCCCTGTTAGTTTTCACCCCATGAAATATAATTAAACTGGGTTAAATTAATGAATATCAAGGCAGGCTACATTTGAAATGAAAATAATACACCCTCATTCTATAATTCACAACATGAGAGCTAAATTAAGTGCCTAGAATAAGCTGCAAACTTTTTTTTTTTTTAAGTAGCTCACGATGTTCACAGGGTTAAAGTACACACCGGCTTGGGTGAAACGGAAGTTGGTAGAGGGCAAAACCCTTTGGTTTGGGAGACTTTGTTCAAATAGCAGTCTTCGTGGTAGTATGTGCATTAGCGAGGGGGTCATGTGTTCGTCAGTTTGAGTCGGGAGTTTGGTCTCGACAGTGGTCCTGGTGTAAAAATTTAATTAAATTCTCCCAGTTTGACCTTCTTCGAATCTCTTTGTTCAGCATTTTGTAAAATAAATATTAAATTTATGAGTGACAAACCCTAGTCAGTGTCTGCTAATCTCTCATATTGATAATTAACGGTAGAAGGAATAGCTGAAAGCTTCCATAAATTGTATATTTGGAACTGAACTAGCACAGATAAATTTCTACTTTGTGAAGCTACTTACACGTATCATTTATGCCTGTCTATTCTCAATCTTGTCAGTCAGACGGAATGATTCTGTGTTCGAGTTTAGAGGGTTTTACGGGTCACAACCCTCTACTAATCTATAAGGATCCATTGAATGTAAGATATAAGTAAGATATAAAATATAATCAAATACAATTACATTGAATCTAAACCCACTGTATAACCATCTTAGTATGAAACAGGTGTTTAAGGAGTGAAGTTTATGTATTTAGTTTGTTCATATCTATCATCACTTTCCCATAATTCAAGGCTGCTTCTGGTTGTTAAAGCTGTCACAAAATGTACCATATAGGGAGCCACATCCCCCGCCCCATCCCCCTTACCTCCCCTTGTGGAGGGGAATGATTATGGCCTTTTTGAGATAATTTGGCATGTAAAGCTAAAATTGGACAGTTCCCCAGTAGGAGTGTTGGACAGCAAATTTTGGCCTGGCCTTAGTGTGTTAATTAAGCCATAGAAAATTAATACTTAAAACAAATGGAAAAAATCTAATCCACTGAAAAATCTGGTAGGTACAACTAAAGATGAACCTCTTTGAGACATGATTGTGTGCCCTTCATGACCTGTATATGGACTGGTATCCTTTTTTCTTATTTTCTTGAGTTTCATATAGATGGATGAATTCTTAGAAAGAAAGAAAGAAAGAAAAAAGGTCATGGATGCTGCCTGTTGTCTTAGCTGATGTTCCAGTATAATTTTCCTGACATTCTTGATTGGTGTAGTCTTGAGAAATTTCGTGTATTTTACTTCTTGTGATATGTACGGTGTAATATTTAAACAAAACTTTTTAATACACGAGACCTGAATACCCATCTTCAATAAATTCGATTCGTCGTAACTCACACCTGTGTGTACTTTACCTTTGTTGTATTTTTTAAACTTTGGAAATAATCTTTAAAATTTCCCCAATCTTCCATTCATCTTCGGGCCTTTGTGGCTTCCATAACGTCATTCAGATGTCTTGGATTTTTTAAAGAGAATTTTGTCATATATATGGACATTATCAAATGCTGGGCATGTTGTGATTTATTCTTATTATTTACATAATGTCAATAATGGTATGTCATTTGAAACTTCAGCAGAGCCAACATATATTCACCAAATTAATTCTGCTAGGCCTCCCTAGAAATTTCTAATGAAATGGATATTCATATATGTTTTATGATACACTATATATATATATATATATATATATATATATATATATATATAATATATATATATATATATATATATATACAATCATATAAATACATATCAATACATATACATACAATACATACAATACACATATACATACATATACATACAATATCACATACATATACATATACAAACTATACATATACATATACATATACATATATATATATATACTATTATATATATAATATATATATACATATATACATATACACATACACATACACATACATATATACATATATACATATATACACATATATGTAGATAGATAGATAGATAGATAGATGTACACACACACACACACACACACACACACACACACACACACACACACACACACACACACACACACACACACACACACACACACACATATAATATATAGATGATATATCTATATCTATATCTATCTTTCTATCTATCTATATGTGTGTATAGATATATAGATGTGTATATATACACATATAGATGTCTATACACATATATATATAGATGTATATACACACATATATATATATAGATGTAAACACACACACACACACACACACACACACACACACACACACACACACACACACACACACACACACACACACACACACACACATATATATATATATATATATATATATATATATATATATAGATGTATATACACACATATATATATAGATGTATATACACACACATATATATAGATGTATATACACACACATATATATAGATGTATATACACACATATATATAGATGTATATACACACATATATATATATAGATGTATATACACACAGATATATGCATGTATATATGCACACACACACACACACACACACACACACACACACACACACACACACACACACACACACACACACACACACACACACACACACACACACACACACACACACACACACACACACACACACACACACGCTTGTGTGCGTGTGTGTGTGTGTGTATGTGTATTAACAATTTAACAACAACAACAACAACAACAACTTAATGCTTGATACAATAACATACATCATATGTCACTTACATATTTGATGCCTTTAAAGTTTCATACGCATTATAGACATTGATGTACATTATTTATTCCTTAATTAATTCTCCTCTTAACCCAATGTCACCGGGTGGCGAGACTGCAATGCCATGTCCACTGTAATAAAAGTTTATCTATTATCTTTACACATAGATGGCTCTACAAGTGCTTAGTCACCAAGGAGCTGGCTATTAGTCTTACCTGTCTTATCTGTTTACCCTTTTCCTTCATTTTTTGAAAGCATCATTTCTATTGATTTATTGTCTTTCATGTTATTAATATTTTGATAACAATTTAATAATCATAATATCAATAAGAATGATAACAATGTTAATGTTAATAGTATTGGAAAGAAAAACACATTTTCCCACCAACTCAAGGAATGGGGAAATCAGGATCAGCACTAGGGCCAACTATTAGACTCCTTGCTGGCTGAGCACACTTGGAGCCATCTGTTTGTATCAAAACTCACTAAAATCTAAAGGGGTCGGTACATAAACCTACTGACATTGGGTTAAGTAGATATAGGAAATCATGTTTCTGAGGCTGTAAAGGCTGGGATTCAGTATATGTATACCTTTTAATTAGAAATTTATTTCAAAGTTTTGTGTAAGATTAAGTGAAGGGATAGGAGAGAGAGACAGAATACAAAATCTTGTTTGTATGCTTTGAACTGTTTGCAACAAAGAAACAGGCACTTGATTATATCTTACACCCCTCTCAGGGAAATCCAACTTCATGGATGCCATCTCTTTCGTCATGGGAGAGAAGACATCCAGCCTGCGTGTGAAGCGTCTAAGTGACCTCATCCATGGCGCCTCGATTGGACAGCCCATATCAAGGACAGCTCATGTGACGGCCGTCTTCACACTCGAAAGCGGTGAGGAGAAGAGGTTCACTCGTCTGGTACAAGGCTCGTCATCAGACCATAAGATCAATGGAAATGTAGGTGGTTGGAATTTAATTTCTGTTTTATTATTATTAATTGTAGTTCTTGTTGTTTACTCATATGTATTACAAAGTAAGTAGTTTTATTTTTGTTACTTAACTACGATATTCTCTGTTATAGAAATCTTTATCAAATTCATCATTATCCTCAGGTGGTCAGCAGCCAGACCTATCTCAAGGAGTTGGAATCTCTAGGCATCAATGTGAAGGGCAAGAATTTCCTTGTCTTCCAGGGTGCTGTGGAATCCATTGCAATGAAGAACCCAAAGGAAAGAACAGTGTTGTTTGAAGAGATTAGTGGGTAGGTTCAAAATAATTACATAAAAATAGTTGACTGAATTTTTGGTTTTTGACATTATAGGTCCAAATTTATACTAGTTTGATTTAGCTCATATGTTCTAAGAATGGTTAAAAGCATTGTTGACACAGACTTTGTTTCATGTACCTCAAACATTTGCATTTTAAAGGTAGAAATACCTAGAAACCCTTTAAAGCATGAGGTTTATTGCCAAAGAGTATCACACTGAGCATGGTTTCCTCCTAATAGATCTGGAGCACTGAAAGAGGAGTATGACCGGCTCAAGACAGAAATGTTGAAAGCAGAAGAGGATACACAGTTTACGTACCAGAAGAAGAAGGGCATTGCAGCTGAACGTAAAGAGGCCAAACAAGAGAAGGAAGAGGCAGAGAGATATCAGCGCCTAAAGGATGAACTGGTTCGTTGCTTCGAGCTATTCTGTTCGTTAGCTTTAGCTTCAGTGCTATATTTATGTAGTTATTTGACTTTATTGTTCTGAAATTGGTTGAAATTAATTTGAATTAGTAGTGGGGTTTGAATTTTAATGGGAGGGTGTTAGAAGAAATAAGAAATTTTATATATGTTATTTCTTGAAGTACCCTTGAATAACCTTGTAATTATGAAATGTAAATATACATGTTATAATTGCTGGTATTTTTGATTATCCATTTGATAGTGTTATTAATAATTTTCTTCAGGGTGAAAAACAAGTAGAAATGCAGTTGTTTAGGCTGTACCACAATGAAAAGGAGATTGCAGAATTTGACAAAGAAATTAAGAGGAAGCAAGCAGACCTGGAGAAAGTGGAAAAGAAGAAGGAAAAAGCTGAGGAGATCTTGAAGGAGAAGAAAAAGGAACATACACGAGTGTCGAGGGAAATGTCCAAGATGGAGCAGGATATTAGAGAATTGGTAAGGAATTTAATTTCAGATGTAACTTTATGTAAAATCTATTATGTACTTACTTGACATCTATCATCTATTACAGTAACACTAAAACCAATACTGTTAAGGAGATGAATACTAAAAGAAAATATCTCACAGGAAGCTGAGGTCAACAAGAAGCGGCCAACCTTCATCAAGGCCAAGGAGAGAGTCACTCACATGCAGAAGAAGGCCGATTCTGCCCGCAAATCTCTCGCACAGGCCATCAAAGCCCACAATGCCCACATGGATGATATCAGGGAACTGGAGGGCGAGCTTCAGGAGGTTGAGAAGAAAAGGGGCGAGTTTGAGGAACAAGTCTCGCAGGATTCAGAAAACCAGGGTGAGAAACTTGGTGGTTTAGGGTGTTCTATTGCTGGTCTTTTATATTTGTCCGTAATATCTGTTTCTTTGTAATTTCCTGTGCAGAATGACAGTCATTTTTTAAATTAATTTATTTATTTATTAACTTGTCTGTTAACTGTTTCTATGTCTTTGATTTCTCAAGTTATTTTTTGTGACTCAGCCCTGGAGAATTATAGTCTGTGTATTCTATGATCTGGCAATAATTAGAAATAAAATGATAATAATAAGTATAGTTAATTATGTACCAGTGCCACCAGTTACAGTTATAGCAAAGTCAGCAATACTGATAATAATAATAATAATCAACAGGAAAGAGTGTTCAGCTGGAGGAGGTGCAAATCAAAGAATACCACAGACTAAAGAACATGGCTGCTCGTAAGTCTGCCCAGTACCTTCAAGAGCTTGATTCAATCAACCGCGAACAGAAGTCAGACCAGGACAGGCTAGACAATGCCCAGAGACGAACTTCAGAGATTGAGAGTCGCCTCAGACAGAAAGGTCACGAGCTAGAGGAGGCACAGAAGCGTGTGGAGAAGCTAATGGAACATATCAGACAATCTGAAACATCATTAGAAGACCAGAAGAGACTAAGACAGGCAAGATTGTTTTCTCTTGTTTTGCATGCCTTATGATTATATATATATATATATATATATATATATATATATATATATATTTATTTATTTACATACTCGTAATATTACTTACACATATAAGTATGTATATAAAAGATTTTACAGGTTTTACACTTAGAAGAGATCATTGAAATATTAGTGAATTTGGAGAGAAGCAGAAATGTTTATCATTCAAGCTCATGCATCATTTTGTATGAAGATTTAACATACAAGCTCACTCTTCTTCCAGGAGTTGGTATCAGATGTAGGTTATAGCAAAGAACGTATAACTCAGCTACAAGAACAGCTGGAGAATGTGACTGAGCAGCTTGGTGATGCACGTGTTGACAAACATGAAGATGGACGCAGAAAGAAAAAACAGGAGATTGTGGAAAACTTCAAGCAGTTCTACTCTGGGGTGTATGACAGAATGATCAACATGTGTCAGCCCATTCACAAAAGGTAAGGTTTACTTGTATGGGTGAAAAGTGTTTTTCTAGGTTTTATAAATCATTTTGTCAGTTAAAGAATATTAGGTTTCTCATAGCCCTTTTTATGTCTTGATAACTTTTGATTATAACCTGTTCAAGGCTTCTTTTGAAATCGGAGGTTATCACAACTCTGTGATATAAATCTTGAAACCATAATCCTATTGTAATCTAAGAAAAAGTAGAATCATCTATATCAAACTGACATGATTCTCATTTTATAGGTACAATGTTGCCATTACAAAAGTCTTGGGTAAATACATGGAGGCCATTGTTGTGGACACTGAGAAGACTGCCCGTCAGTGCGTCCAGTACCTCAAAGATCAGATGTTAGATCCGGAGACCTTCCTACCCTTGGATTACATTCAGGCCAAGCCCCTTAAAGAGAGACTGAGGAACATCAAGGAACCTAGGAATGTAAAGCTTCTGTACGATGTGTTGCAGTATGATCCACCTGAGATCAAGAGGGCTGTGCTTTTTGCTACAAACAATGCTCTTGTGTGTGAGACCCCAGAGGATGCCTCCAAAGTGGCTTATGACCTGGAGGATGGTCATAGATATGATGCTGTTGCACTTGATGGTACCTTCTTCTCCAAGTCTGGTATCATTTCTGGAGGTAGTTTGGATCTTGCCCGTAAGGCCAAGAGATGGGATGAAAAGCACCTCTCTAACCTCAAAGCCTCGAAGGAGAAGCTGTCTGAAGAGCTCCGGGAAGCTATGAAGAAATCTAGGAAGGAGTCAGAGCTTAACACAGTTGAGTCGCAGATTCGTGGCATTGAGACAAGGCTCAAATATTCTAAGACAGACAAAGACTCAACAGAGAAACAGATTGCTGGGCTGCAGAAGGAGCTGGACAAGCTGAAAGCAGAACTCAACACCTTTGAGCCCCAGTTGCGGGAGATTGAGAAGGTCATGGGTGAGCGGGAAGCCACGATGAGTGATGTCAAAGAAAAGATGAACACAGTGGAAGACGTGGTGTTTGCTGACTTCTGCAAGTCCATTGGAGTCACTAACATCCGACAGTATGAGGAGCGAGAGTTGCAGGCTCAAACAGATAGGGCAAACCGCCGCTTAGAGTTTGAAAAGCAGAAGAATAGAATATTGAATCAACTTGAGTTTGAAAAGTCACGTGACACTCAGAGCAATGTAGCTCGATGGGAAAGATCAGTACAGGATGATGAGGATGCTCTAAGAGCAGAAAAACAGGTAGATCGTATTGTTAGTTGTATTAATTTTAATACAAGTTTATCTGCAAGAGATTCATGTACTCTAGTCCAGATTGCTGCAATGAATCTTTGCTTTTCAATGTTTATTTTTATTGTATTTTCTCAAGACTTTCCCTTAATATAGTATTTCCCTTCCGAGATTTTGCAGTGTATCTTCTCACTTTTCTCTACAGATTATTTTCTGACAGACCTAAGCCCTCCTATACTTTTTTCCATGCTCTTCCCTTTCTTCCTTTTTCTCATCTTTCCTACTTTTATTTTCTCTCATTCTCTCCTCTCTCTATTTTCTCCTTCTCTCTCTCTTCTTCTCCTTCTCTCTCTCTTCTCCTCTCTCTCTCTTCTTCTCCTCTCTCTCTCTTCTCTCTCTCTCTCTCTCTCCTCTCTCTCTCTCTCTCTCTCTCTTCCTCCTTCTCTCTCTCTCTCTCTCCTCTCTCTCTTCTCTCTCTCCCCTCTCCTCTCTCTCTCTCTCTCCCTCTCTCTCCCTCTCTCTCTCCTCTCCTCTCCTCTCCTCCTCTCCTCCCCTCCCTCCCTCTTCCCCCATTCTTCTCCATGCTTCACTAAAGCAAATGTCTTTTTCCAGATGGGTGAGATAGACAAGAGCATGAGAGACCTGGAGAAGAAAAGATCAGAGAAACTTGCCAAGAAGTCAGAGTGTGATGAAATGGATGATGAAATTGGCAAGGCACGAAGGGAAGTGGGCACCATTGCCAAAGACATCCAGAGTGTGCAGAAGCAGATCAATTCGATTGATCACAAAATGGAACAAAAGAAGGGGGAGAGGTGGGTCTTCTGTATAAGTTTGAGGATATTTGAATGAGGGATAGTTCAGTTAGTTTATTGTATGGATTAGTGTTTCTTTCAAGTTTTTTAAGTGAATTTAAACTTTTTCCTTCAGTGATTAGTAGAAGTTGTCTTCAAGTAGTTGCAGGCTCCACATTATAATATTTCCCATAATATGGTGAATATTCAAATGATCAACAAAAGGGAATATTAAATAATGTACAGTATGAATTTTAATTGTTTTTTTTTATACTGATTAGATATTATATTTCCACAGACATTCCATCCTTAAACAATGCAAGATGGATGACATCTTGGTTCCAATGACTCGAGGCAACATGGAAGACATAGAAAATGAAGGCCGAGAAGCAGGAGAATCTACGTTGGAGTATTCTTCAGGCCTCAACACACAGGTCAGCAACTGTGATAGTTTTTCATTTTTATTTTCAATTTATGTTCATGCTTTTTTTTTTTTTTTTTTTTTTCAGTGTTTCAGTCTTTATTTTCTTTTTGCTGTTGTTATATATCTCATACTTTAATTTGAAAAGTTATAGCATTTCAGTATTCTCTCTTTCATAAATCTAATTAGTAAAATTATTTTGCAAATTTGTATTTGCTGAAAGAAATATATCCCTACCATCATATATATTAACAGTAAAATCCAATCCCCCCTGACACATTAAAACAGGTGATGTATGAGAAAGAGTCTAGAATTGTCTTGGACTACACATCCCTAAGCGAAACACACAAGGAACTTGATGACATTGATGATGTGCATAAGGCTGAGAAGCGCATGCAGAAGCATATCAATGACCTCATGAACACCATTCAAAGAATTCAGGTGAGATTGTCAAGTGTGATCAACAGAGAAGATGCATTAAAGGAAACTGTTTGAACTTGTTATTGCAGTTATGTTTGCATTTTTAGTTCTTGCAATTGTATTGTGTCTTCTCGGACAATTAGTAAATCTTCTTGGATATGATATTTCATATGCCAGTATCCTGTTGGTGATAAAGAAAGATTGGTATTTCATGGTTTTTAGATGGGCAGATATAAATGTATAAACCTGTAAATATTTTACTTTAACCTTCTATTCTTGTCCTTTACTTTATTTAAGGCCCCCAATATGAAAGCAATGCAGAAGCTTGACTTGGCAAGAGAGAAACTCCAGGAAACAAATGAGGAGTTTGACAGCGCTCGCAAACGGGCAAAGAAAGCCAAGCAGGCTTTTGAAAGAGTAAAGAAGGAGCGTTATGACAAATTCATGGCATTCTTTGAGCATGTCTCAAATGAGATCGATGGCATTTATAAGGTAAGGTCTATTAATATACCCTTTTGTTAGGTTAGTTTGTGGAATATTTAGGTTAAATTAGTAATACTTTGATTCAGTAGATACTTTAGTAAATAAAATTCCTACTTTCGTTCATTCTTCTTGTTTTAAGATTGTTTCACTTATTTCCATAACTTTTGGAATTGATACTCCTTTGCCAACTTAGGAAAACCTTTGTACCTTTTGTTTATGCAGATCTTAAGAAAAAAAATACACATAATAATGCTGGCCTTAAATCCCACCAGGCTTTGGCCAAGAACGCCTCTGCCCAAGCCTTCCTCGGCCCAGAGAATCCAGAGGAACCCTACTTAGA
>NC_051387.1:49757204-49769704 GCF_015228065.2 Penaeus monodon
ATGTTTATTATGTATACCAGTCAGATAATAATGCGGCCACAGGTGAGCATCAGAATTTAAAAACAGCAGCAAAATTAATTTGTATGATTATTTATCTTTTATATATGTGTGTGTGTATATATTTATATACATACACATGCATACATATTTACATATATACATATATGAATAATTTTAGTTGAAAGAAAGAAAAATTAAATTTATCAGATTTACTGTTGGAGCAGAATGAAAAATTACAGTAGTACTTTGGAGATGATTAGGTCAGATTACCATAGCAGTTTTTATTTTTATAATGTTTAAGTGGAAACTTGTATAGGAGAAAGATGCAGATTTTATTTTATTTTCAGTTCCCTTGAGTTTCAGTACAAAGAAACTTTAGCAACAGAATTTTTGTCCTTGTGAGTAAATAAAAGAATATTCTGTATTGCTTTTTTTTATTTACCCCAATTGATCCCCCTCAGTCATATGCCCATTGTTGCCATGGGGGGAGGGGGGGGGGGAGACTGAGGTCCAGTGTTGGTGATCTCCCCTACATTGGGCCTCAGCCCTCAGCTCAACCAATTTTGCAAAGTCTTTTGTTCTCCCCCTTTCCTTTTACCTCTCTTCTCCAATTCCTCCTTCTGTCCACTTCCTAAGCCATGTTGTGAGAGCTGTGTTGAAAGGAAAAAGGCTGGCTTAACCCCTCATGAGGACCCTGAGGGGTAGACCATTTCTCTTGCCCACATAGTTCAGGCTTACCTTAGAGGCACTGAGGCCTTATCAAATAGCCCTACAAACATCAATTTTTTCTGATTCAAAGACCCTTGGCTCTACTTTGATCACTGCTACTACTTCCCCCTCAATTACCTGTTGTCTGTTCAGTCCATTTCAAGTCCCATACCCAGGTCTTGTCCAGCCTTCAGAAAACATACCTTTCTCTCCCAACATCCTTCAATCCATCTCATCTTCCTCAATCTTACTCATTGTCAAGCCCCTCCTCCGCTATGACCACTATCCATTCTTATTGCCTACTTCTACCTCCACACCACTCCTTCTTTCCCTCAATCTCAGTCTAATTACTTCCACCACTACAGATCCTTTAAATACTCATTTCAGCCCAACAAAGTGGGATAATTTTAGTGATTTCCCATACAGCCCCTTAATCTAATAGTACCCTTCTATTCTAACAGTGTCTCTAAAAACAAGTAGTCAAAATTTCCTTCCACAGCTGTTCCAATAATTCATACCTTGACATGGTTACACTAAGTCCCAAACTTGTGCATCTTGTGTCTTATCTCGCAGGCAAACCTCTTCCTTACTCTCTTAAGTAGACCATCATCTCCAAAAATGGCCAAAATTGACTTTTTTGGACCTTTTGAGGTAATTTTCTTTAACTTTAGGCTTTCAATAAAACAAAAATATCCTAAAGCTCAGCCTAAGATTTTTTAGGGGTTATATACCAGGCAATTACTACAAAAAAAAGATTTATGGAAATAAAATAGCTTGGTTATAAATTGTTATAATATAACAAATACGGGCTCACTGGAAAGCCTAAAAGATGCTGTTTTTACTTTTTGAGAAATGTTTCAAATGCAATTTTTTATTTCACCCTAGAGTATTAGGTGTGGATAATATTTGCCTGTGTGCTATATTTTCCTATCTTAAAGAGATATTATAATGATAAGGATTTAACCATAAAAAAAACATTTTGTCATACTCTTTGTTTTTGGTGTAAGACAGTTGTGCCAATGTTTAACTACAGTTTTGTCAAAACCACATTTCTTACATTTATAAGCAAGTTTCCTGCTAGTTTTTATTTACAAATTAGATATATCATGTCATTTTGTAGAGAATCTGCAAATTATTTTATTTTGCTGTGGGTTGTGCAAAAATTTTTTTTTTTCAAAATTGCATTTTTTTTTTTTTTTTTTTTTTTTTTTTATTACTAAAATGAAAATTTAACAAAATATGACCAGGTGTGCCTACCCACATGTGGATTCTGAAAAAAAAACTACAAGTTTAAGTCTGAGGTAGAAGTCCTCAGATTCAAACTTGGCCTCACTGTATGCAAGGCCAGGCAGGAGGCATACCAATGAGGTTTTTCGCTTGCTACCTACAGTATTCTAGTGCTGTCCTTTACTCTGCTCCTCCCTCTTCTCCCTAAGATGTTTCTACCCCCCCCCCCCCTATCTCTTCCTCCTACTCCTTACATACCTAACTCTACCCCCTTTCTCTCTGTCTAATTCTTTTGCCATTCTAAATCTAGGACCCCAATCTCTACTTCCCTAGTGCTTTTCCCTCCTCCTTGATCTGCCCATCACATCAGACAATCTAACTGTTCCATCCCATCATTTCCTACTGGATCTTTTTCTGCATCATCTTCCTCTGCCCCTCAAATGTCTGTCCTATCTTTTTCCCTTTCATAGGAATACCTTTGTTTCTCAGACCTCCCCAAACAATCCCCTTTTTGAAACTCTTGAGGACATTCAAACAATTTAATCATGACCCAAAATAATTTAACTGTCCCTCATCTATCCTCTACTCCCATTCCCTCTGCATTCAGAGTAACTGCCAACGTCCATTCTCCTCCTACTCATGTTCACCTACACCCATCATGTTCCCTACACTCCTTCCCAAAACATCCCATCCCCCCATGCTTCATCTGCACATCCCCCCCTTCCGTGTTATTGCTTCCACTCCCCCTGGATATACACATGACTCCTTTTTGTCACAACAGTGCCCTTCCCTAGATCCTCCCCTCCTGAATTTTCTCCAGAAATTGCTGTTTGATCTTATTGCCCTTAATCCTCCTTACCCAAGAGACATCCTTGTGGAATCTCACTTTTTCCTTTGACAACTTTTCCTTCCTCAGATGCATACATATTCTCCATTTGATCTAATCACCCATTTGCCAATCTCTACCTTAATCCACCTACTCACTGCTATGTGATACAGTGAGTAGATGTGAGCTTTCTTGTCTAGCAATCTTGATGATTTGCATTCAATTCCAGTGCTGCCAGTGGATGGTAACCCTAGCCATTCCTTGCACACAGGGGATAATTTAGAAGCAGACAGCCTGTCACACCAAACATAGGACAAAACCATTGTAATAAATAGAATTAACTAAATTATTTATATATTTATCTCTGCCCCAACCCCTCTTTACCCCTTTCAATACCATTATATCCTAAACTACTGTATGACTTTTGAAACGTAGCACATTTAATTAGCAACTTACTCCCCTCTTTACCCTTTTCACACTGTACCCTCCTATAGTGCTATATGACCTTTGATACCTAGCACATTTCTAGTGCTTTGTAACCATTAACCATTAACTCAATTCATTATCTGTAATAAAATCCAGCCAAATTACTTCTGAAGGTCAAGAGAAGTTGGCTTTGTAAAGGATATTATAGAATACTTCTGTTCTACACTACAAATTCAGAAACTTTGAAACTATACTTTTGTAATGTCTAATATGACTAATAACCCATAACATTCCCTCTCCCTGTTGTTATAAATAAATAAGTAAATAAAATTAAACTATTAGCAAAGTTAAGTAACCCATTCGGTTTAGGTTAAGGTTCTGAAGAAGACACAAGGAAGATCAGTAAGATGACATTTGTAAAAGTGACCTCTTACAAAACAACAATCAGTCAGAGCATGTCCCATTCTCACTCAGGCAGTACCCTGGATGGAGGAGGCCTGTGGCTTGGGCTGATTGATTGGACCTGTCATGAGGAGCTAGAGATGGGCTGAGGCCT
Source organism: Penaeus monodon (assembly GCF_015228065.2). Taxonomy (NCBI): domain Eukaryota; kingdom Metazoa; phylum Arthropoda; class Malacostraca; order Decapoda; family Penaeidae; genus Penaeus; species Penaeus monodon. Next base: position 49,760,948 of record NC_051387.1, read on the forward strand.
GCCTGTCAGCTTGCTATAAGACCACTGTAGGTTGGAACAAAGAGTGAATGCGGCTATGCTTCCCTGTTGGTATTAGCTCCCCAATAATGATGATAATACATCATGGTAACATGACAGGAAATCCCTGTCCTCCTTAGTTGCAACCAAGTTAACACAACTACACATCATCCAGAGGCACTGGCTTAATACCAATAAATGTAATTAAAAAGCTTAAATTATAATTGGCGGCAAAGCCAGAACTTCGTAAATCTCATTACTACAATTATAATTGGCTCTCCTAATTCTGTGTGAAAGATGGGTAGTGGGCTATCTGGCAAGGTTGCATTGTGTTTGATAATTCAGAATGAAATACAACTCATAATTTATCAATGATTACTTTTCTCTTGCACCATTAACCACATTAATACTAGTATATGATAAAGGAAAATGCCAAATATAGTCAGATCTTGTAGTTTTATGGAAACAAGGTTGGTGACTATGATCAGAGGGTAGGAAGTAAATGAAGCATATATAGTTGCAAATCTGATAGTAAGAAAACTACTTTGGCTCTAACATTGTTTTTGCTTTAATTTTGCAATGAGGATGTTCCTCTTCAAAACCTTTTATTCGTAAGCTATACTTTATTACTGAACTGATTTCAGTTTTTGAAAAAAAAATTAGTGGTGTCGAAATTTTTCAGCTACCTTTCTAATCATATTTGCTCTCACTATATAATAATAGTCTCTCCATATCTTTTATATTTTTCCATGTACATTCCAGAATGTAGAGATTTGTATTACAAAAATAAATGCAGAGTGAAAGGCATAAAAACACTCTTTTCTTGTGCAGTAAATGTTGTAATGAGATATCAGCATAAGGGTTAGAAGCATATGATGTTTATCTACAGTGTTAATGAAAGGGGGATTGGCCTTATATATCAGATTGAATAGGCTGTAGTAGATGAGTAGATAACACACTAGTAGGTGTTCTGTAAGAATTCTAATGGGAACAGGCTTTGAAATGAGAAACTCTTGGTCAATTGGAGGAGTCCACAAATTTTATAGACCATTGACTTCATAAAATCCTTGATCCCTCATTAACCACCAGGCATATAAGATTAAATTAATAAACCAGAATAAATTATAGTTTTCTTTATGTAAAGGTACACAGTCCTTTGCCTCTTTCCCTTCATTACAGTTTCTCAGTAAGATTTATTCTATCATCATTCTATTACTTCTTTAGTTAAATTTTTTTTCTATACTGAAAGCATTCATGTGAATGATGATTTTTATTAGTTTTTATTTCATTATTTTATTTTCAGTTCTAATTGTCCCCTTGGATGATTCCACTAATGTGAACCACTTTGGAGACTGGTCTGTAATAATGAGTACTGAATTATAACTTTTTAGGGGAGGGGGAAAGTTGAGCTAAACAAGTGTAAAGGAAAAGGAAGGTACTCCGTAGAATCTGAGTTTTCCTATGGAAATACCAATTTTTGCTGGGCTCAATTCATGACCACATTTATATTGGGGCCCTTCAATTTGTCATCAGCTAGTAGCAGCAGCACTCTAATTATGCCAAATTTAATGCACTAATTGATGAAATGTAAGTAACCCTTACTTATGATGACAGAAAAATATTTTGATGGTAGGTTGTAGTTGTGTTTATGTTAGGGGTGCAGTACCTTTGGCTGATTTTGGTAGTTATTCAACATAGGAGCCAAAATTCTTAGTCTTCCTCTGAAACTGTCACCCTATCATCCATACACCCGAACAACCAGCTCTCTGCCTAGAGGCCCCTGGCATCTCCAGGTCTGTCCTCTTTGAAGTCCAGCCACAAGCATCAGTGAGTGAAGCTGGTAGCTTTTGTTCAGTAATAGCCTCACAGATCTGTCAGTGTATATAGTTAATCAATACATTATTATATTTTTAAAGTGGTGGAATATAATTCTTTCTTTAAGCAGTCCACCACAGGCATGTTCATTACAGGTGATAGTAATATATTCTTGTAAACAAGAACAAAGAAGAAAAATAGACAGTCAGAGATAAAATATTACCAGAAGAATGACCAAAGTACATTTAGTTGAATAAGGAACTGCTCCATATCAACTGACTAAGTAACTCTATGATCCATTATGCAAAAGGAGAAGTTAGAAATCCTGATCATTTGAAAGCTCATTTGCGAGTTATATTTGTTTTGTAATTTATCTCACTTGACTAATCATCAGTATTACTTACCTTATTAAGAAAAAAAAACTAACCTGACTGCAGAAAACACTAAGGGGAATAGCTGTGGGCTTATGATCCAGACTTTTGAAGAAAATTATGTTTGACCTCATATTTTTGTATTGTAGGTAATGATAACAGCAATATGGAATAGTTTACTCACCCTAAGATATAATAATTGCAAAATTTTGACTATTAATAAAAATTCTTTGTCCCATTCCTTACCCAACTGAAACCCCAAGAAGGAAAATGCAAGAATGAAGAAGAGAAAAAAAATAAGAACAAAAATTAGTTGACTCCATTATATCATCACTGAAATGTGTAGGTTTAAAAGCACCTATGCCATATTGAAAGAAAAGGAAATTTAACTGTTTATTGCAACTCTCTTTATCTCTGTAGGTCATAAAATTTCAGTAGAAAAGTCTCCATAAATTTCTAAACATAAAAGTACTTTCATATGATCTTAGAGAATATTTTACTTGTATACTGCATATTAATTATTTCTTTTATGTACTATGATTGCAACTTATTTCTAAAAGCAAATCTTAGTTAATAGCAGATCTGTTTTCTTGTAACTAGTGATACCTGATTCTCAAATTGAGGAAACTCATATTTACCACAACTATAAGAAGCCAAACTGTATTATTGTGATATAACCTAAGAAGCTTTCATTTATATATCCATGCTATTGAGTTTGACAAAAGATAATTCTTAAGTTGAACAGCACTTATAACTAAAGACCATCAGCTGAAGTGAAAGAAAATGAAGAGAGAATAGAAGTATGAGGCGTGAAAAGGTGTGAAATGAGACCCAGAAAATGTAAGCTGCATCTTTAATAAACAGCTACCATTATCAATATGGGTGTTGCCTTTTTTATCTGGAAATCAATTCCATTAGGTATGATTTTATATGATACATGGGTTAAATCTTGCTAAACATCAGCAAGTTTCATACAGGGTGACCAATGGCATACCTTCTTTAAAAGTAAGACACACAGGCAGTAAACTGTGTCTGGAAATTCGTCAAACATATATGAAATTGATGACTTACGAGACACTTGGTGCAATTTGAACATTTAACTTTTTCAGTCATGATTATTCTCTCCTGATGCTCAATGGCTAATCTTAATCAGCATTAACTAACTTTCCCAATAAATCACATTTTTGACCTATCCAGACACCTCGCCTGTAGCAATGCTAAACATAAGTATTGGGTTGGACAGCACTCATTGTTGCTCAGATGATGCTATTTTTTAAATATTATGTCCCTAATACACCTTAACTAGTCTGTAATATTAATGTCAAATTATGTCCTATCTTCATACTAGATCATTTACGATTTAAATATTCTTTATTTTGAACAAAGAATCAAAAAGAGGACATCAAACAAATCTATGATGTTGAGTACATGTAAATGAATGTATGTGCGTGTGTGCATGTGTGTGTGTGTGTGTGTGTGTGTGTGTGTGTGTGTGTGTGTGTGTGTGTGTGTGTGTGTGTGTGTGTGTGTGTGTGTTGTGTGTGTGTGTGTTTGTAGGACTGATTTTCTTGCTGTCATTTTTGAGGCACAAGTTAGTGAATTAAATCATGGTACTATGCTTGGAATTCTCATAGTCATATGTTGTGTATATGCATTGGTGATTGCATGTAATGGCAGGAAATGAACACAAATACACAAATTGTACACACATACACAAAAAGACCATCTCATTCTTATTCTATTTTTTTTTTTGAAAAGGGAAAAAACTCTGAGTAATAAGCAATGGTTGCATCTAGTCAAACAACAGGTTTATAATTCTCTTTAATCAGATACACAAACAATTTATTTGATTACAAATCTGTTAAGGCTGAAATTCGCAGGGTAATTTCTCCATAATATTTCATGTTAACCAGGAGGCTGGTCATTTGCACTAAAAAGGTGAATTATAAAAATCTCACAACACAACTTTACAAAAATTATAAAAACACCAACCTATGCAAAACTGTTTTTCTCTGTTTGCAAATGTATATTGGTGATTTTATATATTATCTGTCACTTTCACATGCCTAATGATGAATATGAACATAACATATTTAAATAACTACAAAATGGGAATTATTCCTTGTAATTACAACTCATTACCCATTAATGGACCCATTAGGTTACACAAAACCAAAAACGTGAAGTGCAATACAGAAATCACAAGACTGAAAATCATGTAATCATCGAGATAACCCTGATTGTCCTATCTTTGTCTGTTTTCTCAGACTTGCAAGAAATGATTCCATTGCAACTCTCCATAGGAGATAATACTTACTTTCCCTTCAGTAATTTGGATTATTGTGCACATAAAGAGTTCAAATGTACCATTATTATTTTATCATTTCACTTGACACATGTATCACATCAAGCTTGCTTTTAATACCTGTAACTGTTGTATTGAAAAAAAGAAAGAAAGAAAAAAAAACATAAATAGAAAAATAAACAAGAAAAACTGCTTTACAGAAGGGAAATAAAATGTATGGGAAAAGAATTCACTGTTAATCCCAATGACAACAATTTGTAATTCTGTATTTAGTGTCATAAATGCAAATCAGACTTTTTGCAGCATGGAATTTCCAGAACAATATGCTAAGGTTTATATGTAAAAGAAAAGGAAACAATAAAATTTTCTATTAGCAAAATGAATGGTTATCTGACACAGAAATAATTTGTTCTGATCTGTTCATTTACATTGATTTATAAACTGTTAGAGTGATATACTGAAATCCACTAGTTGCTAGATATCAGTCTACTAGAAAGAGGAATGGATTCACTATTAATAGTGATAGGTGACATGACAAAAAGTCATATGGTTCCTTTACTGTTTGCAGTGACTGAATTCATTTAAAGTGGCTTCTTAATAATCATCGTGAACATTCGTTGATATCCCTTTGTTTTATTTAATTACTATTTTTCTCATATTGCTGAATCCTATAAAATCAGTATGTTACTGTCATCTTCCATCAGGGATCTGATGACATTAACAAGTGCAAATATCTGCATACAGAAATACATTAAAACATGGCAATGAATTGCTGTCAGCGTCCCAAATTATAGCTGACATTTTATTTTATCTTAAAAAATCAAACCAATACTCCAATATTGTAGATAATTAATCCACAGTCAACTATAGTTATAAATTCTGCCCATTACCATTTTTAACAACATTTCTTATTCATAAAACATCCAAGTTTGAATGCTTGTCTGACATATGCACATTAAATGTTTTTAAATAACTCGTCATCAAGACTTTCAGTATCATCTGAACAGTTAAGCATATTAAGCAGTATTACTTCCTGCATTCTTTTATTTATTATGTACCATGGATAATAAAGTATGCCTAATATTCAGTGTTTCATAAACAAACTGACAAATTATATGTTCCCATCACAATTTTTTAAGATTCTTTAATTCTGACTTCAACCTACATGTCACACTCTGATCAGTACAAGACACTTGTGAATTTTAAACAGAACTGAATTCTTCAATTGTAAACTGCTTTTCTGTTACTAGTTATTCAAGATCATCCAAAAATCTCATGGCTTTTTTTGTTTTGTATTTTTTTTTTTTTTTTGCTTTTACCTTTAATTTAGTTTGAACATATTTTACACAGTACGATCATAAAATGCAAGAATTCTTCGGTCATATTAGTCTACAAATTTTATACTAGTAATCATTACAAGATAGCTATGATCCTCTGCTTGGAATGAACTTGACTATCTTCTAAGATACATATATTAATATATATATATATATATATATATATATATATATATATATATATATATATATATATATATATATATATATATATATATATATATATATATATATATATATACACATATATATACATATATATACATATATATACATATATATACATATATATTTCATATATATTATCATATATATACATATATATACATATACATATATATATATATATATATAATATATATATATATATATATATATATATCTATGTTTTTCAAATTCAAATAGATAATTAAGTGTGAAATTTTCCTTAGATTTAGAAGAATGACATAAACTGCTGGACATAATCCACAATTCAGTCAACTGTAAACTATTTTTAATTATGCTAAAACTGATGTTTTTCAAGATATATCATCCTTTTCTGGTTCCTAGGAACAACAATCTTGTATCATAATGGAATAACCTGGTCCCACTACAGGCATCAAATACATGTTCATGAAATGCACAAAATCTGCTTGTTTGAAAAATTCAGTCTAATCAATTTTTCCAAATTTATTTTTGTTTCTGGCAATTTTATCATATTATGATATTAGATCTACCTCCCCATCATCACTCACAAAAAGCAATGTACAGTAATGATGATACTGCAGTCTCAATGTAGTGATGCCATACAAGCTATCGTGAAAAGGTGATATGACATAAAGATATGTGTTCCCTCGGGCATCCTTTATCCCTAATGCATCAACAAGTCTTACGATTTACTCGGCATTGCGTGGAGGTATGCAGGTCATCTGTATGATTTTCTTCATGGCTTTGGGGATGTCCTCAGATGTTCTGGTTTTGGGTGTCCCACCGAGCAGTTCCTTGCACTCGCGCTTTCCTTGAGTGATTTCACTGGCAGCAATAATGAGGTCATATGCAATCCCATCACTTACAACAGAGTCTTGCCTATAGAAAAGAAAATGGTGTTTAAATAGCATAGAGGGATCACTGCAAAATATTCTTTGAACTTTATAGATGAAACATAAGCTTTTATGCAGGGAAATTATTTTACTTATAAATAAAATTCATAATATCTAACTTTTTAGCAACATGTTAATGGTTCACCATTAGAAAAACTAGACACTGTTACTAACTTATATTCAGGATGTGATGTGACAAAGCTCCTCAACCAGGCAGCAGTAGTCATGGCTGTACCAGCAGCTCTAGCACTAATAAAATTGAGGTACTGGCCAGTGGTACAGGCGGTATCTGCATCCATGTCTAGAGCACCTAGGTACTGCCTCACCAGGGGAATGAGACCGACAAATTCTTCACCCTGGAAGAAAAATTATCAGTTAAAACAACCACATTGAAAACAGAAATGCTGAGCCTATGATGGCTAAAAGTTTGCTAGACTTCTCTTTAAATAGTACCTGGAAAAAATGACAGATCTGCAACTTGAAATAACAAGGATACTGAGGCTCACATACACAAACAGGATTGAGTTGAAACAACATGAACCATAACATATGAAAGAAGTTCCCAGATACCTTTCCATTGATGATTTCATTGACGGTCATCAGACTAGCATCATCTCCCTTGTCACAGTCTCGAGAGAAGAGATCCCTTCTAAACCATAACTTTTCATCCAGAACAGCATTACGCTTCTGGCAATTTTTCATATTTTCATCAACCTATAAGGGAAATAGAATATATTGTAGTTGGAGCCCTCCTGAAATTTGTATCAATATATCACGATTAGCTTATGCCAACAAAGATCCTCAGAAGCTAAAATATATGTACATATACAGATGAAGAAAAGACAAAGAACACATTCGTCTAATGGAAAAAAAAAGTGTCTTACCTTAGAGATAGGAATAAGCATATTTAGTTTAAAGGTGAGTATTGCACGTGTCAAGAGCACGATGAACACTCCAAAGGCAGCGTTTTCAAAGTCCGTTAATTGTACTTCACAGGGTCGGAATTCAACTCGCCATCCAATGTTACTGTTCACAGGTGGCAGCTTGAATCGCATCGTCTGCCAGTTAGTACTCTGGATGTTCTGAAAAGTAATTACCTGGTTAATCTAATCCATTACATTTACATATATGACCTTTACATTAAGTATTAGGTGATGATACTTATAATAAAGAGAAATTAAATATCTTATATAAAATGACAAAAGAATAGTAAATAGCAATCTACAAGTATTGCTGAAGTTTTTATAAATCAGAATTAATGGCTATTATAGTTACAGATACTTTTCTTTTCCTTTGATATTTTCAGACTACTGCACAGCATGCAGTACCATTTATAAAAACTTTATGTATAATCACTTTCATTGCTACTGTACTTATAATGAAAATCCAATCTGAAAATCTTTACCTCGAAATGATCCATTTCCTTCTCATCATCTTGATGGATCTTTTCCGAGAAGAGAGAGATAGAATCCCGAATAAAAAGATGGGCCACATGTTGGGCCATAAACTCGTCAATTTTACTGTCGATGAGTTGATCATATATTTGTTTATCATATACAAGGGGAATATCATTGTATCTGAAAAAGAAAGAAAATAAAAGATTAAAAGTGTATATACAGTATATATTGGAAGATTTCCCTCTTAAAATATGCTTAATATATATGACAATAACAAAAAGAAAGAGCAAAAACAGTGTTTTTCTTTATAAATGTGTATACTGTATGATATATAAAAATGGATAAGATGAGATTTAGCCAGTTGTAATATAGCATGACATATATAGTTATCTCTCAGATATATTTCATAATTCAGAGCATATATGACACTATAATTCCATCAAACATTCAAGGAAA
>NC_051387.1:49777204-49779704 GCF_015228065.2 Penaeus monodon
TGTCGGTACAAAATCTAAATAATATCTATAGTATGTCAGTATGTGTCTTTTGTGCGTGTGTGCCTACATTAGCCATACCAGTTACAGTGCATTCCACATTACACATTCCTATGATGTGTTTCCTCTACAGATAATCAATATGTGAAACGAACTCCTGCGTTAGTGCTGAGTCACTGTGACAAGCGATAGCTTTCATGACTCTCGTCGAGGGAGCATAAATGTTTTAAGTTTTATTTATTTCGAAGACAATGATAACATCCTGAGCGGGATCTGGATATCCTAGTCTCTATATAAATACAAATTAAGATAACAACGATATACTAATCATTAGAATAAACGATTATATGTGGATAACAAACAAGGTACCTTAATCAACATTATTGGAATATTAAGTCATTATATGAGTGCTCCCTGTGACTCCCGTAAGCACGATATACAAATAAAAGGGATCAGGTAAGACACCCAAGAGATTCCTGATCATTTTAATTGACCGGAACAAAATGTAAACCACAAACGATAATCAGTAACTGATTAACTACTAATACCAAATCAGTCAGATGAGTATTTATTTTCTGATCTCACACAGCGTGGAGTAATATTACACGAATAATGACAGATAACCAAACAGTGTCTGTCTGTCTGTCTTATCAGTCCTCCTCTCTCTCTCTCACATTCACTTTCACCATCACCTTCACCTATACCTTCACCTTCCCTCCCTAATACTTTACATAACCTTAACCTTATATACTCCTGACACGTGAAGTAAACAAGAAAACATGTATATCTGAGGCAAGTGAGCTCTCTATACGAAGAAAGTACTGGGTAAGCACATACACACACTATGTACCAAGGCAACGCGTATTTCAACGATAAAACAAACTGTCAAAACCGCAGCACAGCGAATAACGAGGTCGGGAAAGGAGGTCACAAGCAATATATATGTGTCATTCCTGGAAGTCAGAGCGCTATAGATTTTGACGAAGACCAAGGATGATAGAGGAATAGAGGAAGGAAAAAAAGGAAGGAATTCTAAATAACTCAGTATTCATCTACAATTTGCAAAGAATCATTTAACTGCTGCATCGTTTCTTCCTTCGATCCCCGCCATTTTCAAGATTTCGACGCGATTCTCAAGGTTATTCATCAATATTTAACAAGCCAGTGATCGAAACATCTTCATCGTTGCACGTGTCATAGCTTAAAGGTCAAAAACGTGACACGTGACGAGACGCAAATCGCCAAGCGACACGAAACGCAGGCATTAAGAAATAGTACATTGGTATCGATTTAAGAATTCCCCAAACTGAAATCCGAAGCTATTTACGTGCATTTTTTAGTTGCAAGTAACATTCTTCAGCGAATGTATATGTTATCTATGTGTCTGGGTATAAAATGTCGGGAATGCAATGCTGCAACATCGCAGTGTTTGCAAACTCTGCAGTGATATTGGGTTTAATCAAGGTCACGTAACGAATAAAAGTTTTAATACACACTAAACTGTTTTAATTTCCCTCTCTCCCTTTCCCTCTTCCTCTTGCTTCCTTCCTTTCTCTCTCTCTCTCTCTCTCTCTCTCTCTCTCTCTCTCTCTCTCTCTCTCTCTCTCTCTCTCTCTCTCTCTCTCTCTCATACACGAAGCCACTCTCCAGTAACAAAGTTAACTCTGTAAGTCCATATACGCTCATCGTCCTCAGTTCAAGCCAGTATCACGAGGGGGATACCTTACAAATTAGCTACTCACAATATCCTACTGACCTCTCGATGTTTGATTTTGAAGAGACTGACCCCATTATACATTTATTTTTATATGTATATTAATGTTCTTTTTTACTATTATTTCTATCACCATTATTTTAATCATCACCATCATCATCATAATAACAATAATAATAATAAGCATTACTATTATTATTATCGTAAATAACCAAATGATAACAATACTAGCCATGGTCTTAACAAAGCAGTAACAGCGGCGCCAACAACAATAATAATAAATAAAAAAAATAAGTAATAGTAAATAAAAACAAAATAAAAAATCAAACAATGTATATTCTACTTAAAACATAGGAACCCTGCGTACATGCGCACATCAACACACACGCACACACCTTTAGCGTAAGTAGATTAGTTACTCCTCTGAAACGTTACTTCCATTTCTACTTCCCCTCTCACCACTTATAAGCTCTCACTATTATTATTATTATTTTTACTTCCTCTTTTCTTCCTCTTTCTCCCGTGTCGAGCTAGTCTCTCTTCCCTCCCTCCTCTGTTTATTCCTTCTCTTCCTCCTCTCGTATCGACCCTGACTATCTTCCTTCCTTCCTTCCTTCATCTTCCTTTTACGCCTCTGTTTATTCCTTATCTCCCTCTTTCTCCCGTATCGACCTAGTCTCTCTTCCGTTCTTCCTTCCTCCTCTTTCTTTGTCACTGGTTATTCCCCTTCTGCTTTCTACCCTTCCAATGCAATTAACGACCTTTCTTGTAAGACTTCCTGTCCATGCT
>NC_051387.1:49792204-49805405 GCF_015228065.2 Penaeus monodon
TTTGAAAAAAATAATAACAAAAATAATGTGATTACTGCCATTTATAACTACAACTCATAAAACATTACAACTTGAACCAATAACATCAATTACAAAACATAATTGCATTAACTATAACTGCGACCAATAACGCCACTTACAACCAAAACTCACAATAACACTAACTGCGACTCTTAACAACATCAGTGACACTAACTTGGGGTTGGTTTCCTCGGCTTCACGGAGAACCTCGAGCAGTTCGGATCCGCGCAAGCTCAGTCTCGCCTTCCTGTTCTTGTGGTCAAGCTTGATAATCATGTACTCGATCTGTAACATTATTTCGGGGATATTTTAGGACCTTTTGAAGGTTTAGGTTTCTTTCAGTATCGTTTGTGTTTAATTGTTATGTATATATATATTTTTTTTTTTGTCATCTGTTGTGTATTCTGTGTTTGGTTAAAGTATAAACCGTTTTGCACTGTATGATTAATGAGGTTTTAATGTTTTATGTTTCCTTTATGTATCGACGTTTTGGTACGGTTTTAATGTTTGTGTTACGACTGGATGGGATTAGTGTTTGATGTGTAACTTTATTTATGGAGGTTTTACTGCCATTCTAACGTTTGCGTTGTGCGTAAACCGCCAGGTACTTGATCTTCTGCAAGGTTTTAAATGTCTTTTGCTGTTTTAGTGTCCTTTGGTATGTGCTGCGTCATGTATTAAAATTCTAATAGCCTCATTTTTAGTTTAACGTGTACATCACACACGGATTTTACCAGTTTTTATTTTAGTGCGGACATTACACGCCGATATAAGTAATGTATTTATTATTTTACCTACATTTTTTTGACAGACAGTAATGTTAAGGTAATTTCATGCCATATGGTCATATTTTTATCATTCATTACCATTTTAATTCAATTTTAATGTCTGGTCTTCGAGAACATGCATACCACAACAAACAATTTATACATTACATTGCTATTTTTGCTGCTATAATGCCGTGCAGGTAATCAGGCATTTTCCCACTTGTTTAAAATCAATTCCAAAATAATGTTTATCATGTCACCTTTGGAAAAGAGTAAGACAGACAAACCCAAGGCCACATAAGTAACTCGGCTCAGGATCTTGTGTCGTGAAATATTTGAATTGCATTTAAATTGCAAACAACTTATCTACAACAAATAGTGTTCATAATAACAATAATGATATCAACAATATATAATAATAATAATAATAATAATAATAATAACAATGATGATAATGATAGTGATGATGATGAAGAAAAACAACATCAACAAAACAACAATAATAATTTTCATTATTATTATTATGGCAGTAATAATGGCGATGGTGATAATAAAGATGATAATGACAATGATAACGATAATGATGATGATGATGGCTGTGGATGAGGATGATAATAATAATGACATGACAATACAAAGGATATCGTCTAGTCTTAATAAAAAAGGCTTGATTAAAGCAGACCATGAGCGCCATCATGAGGAAAGTAACTGACTGACAAAATGAAGTACAGACTGATGAAGAATGAAGGTCGATGTAAAGAGATAGTGAATGATAAAGACAAACAACAGGAGAGGGGACGAGAGAGAGAGAGAGAGAGAGAGAGAGAGAGAGAGAGAGAGAGAGAGAGAGAGAGAGAGAGAGAGATCAGCATGGGTCAGAGAGATAGGGAAGGAGGAATTAAGTAGTCATGCGAGATGGAGGAACATGGCAACAATCTCCTTCAAGGTTAGGATGAAGGAGGCAGGCTAGGAGGGAGGCGGAGGGCCGTGTATGCGTTTGTTCATGGATAAGATAGGTCGGGGGAGAGAGAGAGAGAGAGATGGTAAGAGGGGAGGGAGGAAGGGAAGAAAGGGAGGGAGGGAGGAATGAAGGGAAAGGGGGCAGGGACAGGTAGAGAGAGAGAGAGAGAGAGAGAGAGAGAGAGAGAGAGAGAGAGAGAGAGAGAGAGAGAGAGAGAGAGAGAGAGAGAGAAATCTTACTGAGCTTCCGTTTCCTCGGATGTAACCGCCTTTTCTCTAACCACTTATCTTTCCTTTCCTATCAGAATGCAAACAACCGTCTCCAACACTCTTTAGGTCCTCAATTGTAAACAAGCGTCCATCTATATATATCTCACGAGGATACAGAGCTGCTCTAATGCTCAAGATCCCCCGGAATGCAAAGTACCTAAGAATGGACGCCCCTACCTACAACGGTAATCGCAATAGCCCATTCTAGATCCTCAATCACCTTGTTACATGAAGGTAAATATAGTGCAGTGACGTCACGAGAGGTTGAATAAGTATTCCGAGTACTTATATTTATCTTTTAACCTTCTATATGCTTCGTGTATTGAATAAAGTGTGGCTCTCTATACTGTAGATGTGCGCATGCGTTTATGAGCTCAAAATCTTATTCATCACTTTCGGCTGACCCGGTTTTCTCATCTGTAATAACTTCCCCCCCAAAAAAATATGCTCTCACTCATTTAACAGCGTGATTTAATGGCAGTTTTCCAACTAGATTTACTATCTTACCCTGGTTTTATGTCATGCTGTTTATTTTATGTGACCCGATCTCCGGATAGTAGGCGTGACCTCGCATGGAATAGCACCTCATTCAGTAAAACGGCTGTCCTCTTTTTTGCAACGTTGGGTACGAGATGACCGATGGAGATAAAAAGAGGTTGTTGTTTTCTTATAATCACTTTTGCTTTTGCGGTTGTAAGTGTTCTCCTGTCTCTGTAGCTCTTCTGTTTTATGTATTTTTTTTTATCTGTCTGTCTGTCTCTCTGTCCATTCCCCCCGAGAAATATCTATGTAAATCCTTCAAACGCGACAGTTTATGGCTATTAAGGATTACAAAACCGCATATTTCTAGATCTTCATATTCTCTCTTCCGTGTTAAAAAACACTCTTTGCACTCTTGGTAACTTCCATCTATGACAGACAGCCTGGCATTCCTGACAAATTTTGAGAACCAGAAATAGCCGGAGAGGCAGAGTGACCAATTTCTTGCCTTGACTCCAGAAGGATGAGTCAACTTTCCGATATAACTGTGGATAATTATTTTCATGTTTCGTTATCACTCATGATCATGGTAGTACTGTGTGATTAGACTGGCTCTATGTATGCATACGTAAATAAATATATGTAATTCATATATTTATATACCTATATGAATTATATAACTTTAACTAAATATATATATATATATATATATATATATATATATATATATATATATATAACTTAACTAAATATATATATATATATATATATATATATATATATATATATATATGTGTGTGTGTGTGTGTGTGTGTGTGTGTGTGTGTGTGTGTGTGTGTGTGTGTGTGTGTGTGTGTGTGTGTGTGTGTGTGTGTGCGTGTGTGTTTGTTTGTGTGTGTGTATATATATATATATATATATATATATATATATATATATATATATATATATATATATATATATATATGTGTGTTGTATGACACGTGTCCTAGTACTACAGCGATGGTGTCGAATGAATCATGTGGAAAAGGCTTCTATTTACAGCAGACCGCATGGCATATGGCATGGCGTGTGTCATTAGGGCACACGTAAGGATTTCCAAAGTGAAAAGGGAATATCGATACACATTCCTTCCCTCCGAGAAACGATCGCCATTTGTCGTAACAATTCCGGAAAATAATAAGTATTTGCGTTTGTTATGTCTTCCGGGAGGACGTATGATTAAATCAATTAGTAAGAAACTCAATTAGGCTGTTGCAGCGGCCGCTCTCAATGGAACTGTAATTAACTGTGGCTTGAGATATATTTCACATTCATGCATTATCATTTTAATGGACAAACACAAATGTGCATGTGTGTATATATGTACACACACACACACACACACACACACACACACACACACACACACACACACACACACACACACACACACACACACACACACACACACCGTGTATTGTATTATATGAATGCCTTGTCAGTTTAAATACATACGTTTTGGTTCTGGTATTTTCATAACTACAGTAAACATTTTCCAGTATGCTCAAGCATTTCATAAGTTATGCACATAATCCGACAGGAAGACAGCAACACACACACGAATCGAACGAGAAATCAAGGGAGAGGGAGAGGGAGAGGGAGACGGAGACGAAGACGGATACGAAGACGGAAAGAGAGAGAGAGAGAGAGAGAGAGAGAGAGAGAGAGAGAGAGAGAGAGAGAGAGAGAGAGAGAGAGAGAGAGAGAGAGAGAGAGAGAGAGGGGGGGGACCATGAGTGCGTGAGATGATATGCAGGAGAAAGAGAAGAAAACAGATAAGATGGAGAGGGAGAGGGAAAGTCAGAGACAGAGAGCAAGAGTACAGACAGGGAATGCAATCAGCAAAAAAGCGGAGAGAGAAGCTACAACCTCCTCGCCGCAGCACACGATGCACAAGACAAAGCACCAACGACATCGCAGAACACATTCATCGAGACGACCTGATAACTCTCCAAGGCTGGAGATTAGACGGAGATAACCATTCACCTGGTCCTGTTTGCTTATTACCTGCCGATTTCTGGGAGTCACAACTTTCTCTCTCTCTCTCCCGCATGATCTGCACGTGTCTGCTAAAAATACGGAGTTATCCACCCCTTGTCGCAGGTGTAGGATAAAAATAGGCTATTTCCTCTATGGTGTAAAATGCCTGCTCTCCTGTCGCTGGTTCTATTGCAGGATTCTACAACCCTGGCTCCGTGGTGACGCACCTTTTCACTTATGGATAATAGGCGTCTATAGTGTCGTAAGTGTAAATAAATATAGCTTATGTGTAACCATGGCTACACATAGCACAACAAAGGAAAACAAAATCATGATACCATAGTGAGGATAAAAATAGGTACACGCATCTCCGTGGTATGAGTAGCTCTATCAGGTGATAGTAACCTTAACCAAAGTAGCAATGCCAGGTACATCTCACGTGTAACAGATGAATATAAAACCTTTTTTCGAAACTTGGGAGATGTATAAATGCGCAAAACAGGTCTTTAAACTGAGTGACTCATTGTTTAAAACGAGCTCTGTGAATCGCATGTCTACTGGGACACACTTCTCACAGACAAAAGGAAGTGAGGAAGGCCAGAAATAAGAAAAAGGGGAAAAGAAAAGTCCACGAAGTCTGTGCTCAGATGTTATCATATGATCTGTCAAGGTTAATACAAAACGTAATCTTATCAATACATCTAAAGTAATAATCCTATAAATGTCCCTGTTCTTAGACCTTCTCACGCGTACCATCTCCCAATTCCCTTTCGTCCCTCTCGCCATCTCTCAACTACGATATACAATCAATAATCCTATTAGCGATAGAACTGACTAGTAAATGTAATGTAATAACGCAAAGGTCGCATATTCCGATGCAACGAGTTAAATACGTCCACGAGCCGGCAATTATGCAAATTTAACTATCATGACAACGGCACATGAAGGATAAGAGAGCCTGTGATATTCAATTGATTCGGGAATCTGTCAGTGCAATGCAATATTCGTCAATAGGCAATACCTACGTGTATACTTACACATGTATGCGTTCACACTCACGGACACGTATGAATATACATACGAGTACGCGTGTGTGTTTGTACGTGTGTGTATGCAACTGTATTTGTCCGTATGTGTATTTGAGAATGTATTTCATGTGCGTCCGAATATCTGTGTATATATGTACGTGTATGGGACAAATCACTCCTTTTAATCTAGAATTGTCGAATGTAAGGAAAAAGTATGTCTTTCCCGCGCGAGCCCGGAGAAGTGACATTTAAACTTTTGAGCAATTGGATTTCTCGACTCCGTATTTCACCGCCTCCTCTGGCCGCTCCGCCCTCGCCTTGATGATGCTTCCCGTATTTTATCAAACACTTGCATGCCTATCATCCAGACTTCAATTTCTCTCTCTTTTTGTCTGAAAAGTCTTCCTATCTCCCGTTTTCTTCGCTCGTGTTTACTCTTCGTTTTTTTTTCTTTCTTTTGTTATATTCCTTCTGTTCATCTTCTGCGTTTTCTAATGTAGACGTATTATTTAAATAGCTATTCTCTCTCTCCAACTCTTAGTCTGTGTGAGTGTGGCTCCCACTCTGTCTGCCGCTCTCTCTCTCCCACAGTCTGTCTGGAATTACTATCATACACCCAAATCTCTCTGACGTCACACAAGACAAGCATGAATCCTAAATTTACGGTGGACAGAAAAGAAAGAAAAACAAAACAAAAACATTTATCTTAACCTACTACCCACTCACAACACCGAACGATTCAGTTTTATGCGCGTCTTTACCCCTTTTACTAAAGAAGGAAAAAAAAAGATAAGGTCATGTCTTCTCGGGCATCAGATAAGAACCCTCCTTGTCACAGGTCGCGTTGCTTAATCTCTGGGAGCCGTGTTCTGAGAAAGCAGGCCTGTGCAATCCAGTCGAGGGGGCATTACTCTCTATCTCTGTCTGTCTAAATATTTATTCGCCTATCTATAGATCTTTCTATTTCTATATATAATTCTCTCCCTCTGCCGACCTTTCCTCTTCTCTTTTTTATATAATGTTTCCCTTTTCTCTTTTCATCACTGTTGTATTTCTATATTATTTGTTGCAATCGTTAATATACATTCATTATTATCATCATTGTTATTACTGTTGTCATTTCCATTAATATCATTATTCTCATTATCACTAGAACATCACCATCATCATTTTTCATCATCAATGACATCAATACCCTGATCAATTAAAACCATCACCATCATTAGCATCATTAATTTCATCATTATCATCTTCATAACAAAAATCACTATCGCCATTTCATATAAATCGCTCACTTTTTAATTTCCCACTCTTCTATATTCAATAAATATCAATTAAGTCGGACTTGGCGAATATGAAGCGTTGATATCAAAACTAATTTGCATTTAGATTAAACAGAAATCAATCAATGGCCCAAAAAATGCAGAGGAAAATTGAAACAAAGGCAATAATAATGGTAATGGAAACAAGCAAATGAATAGGGAAATTTATTGCCATGGTGATCGTAATGGTGATGATGATAGTGATGGTGGTAATGACAGTGATGAAGATGATGGCACAATAATGATAATGATGATGAATAATGATAATGATGATGGTGAATAATGATGATGATGATGAATAATGATAATGATGATGAACAAATATGACTTACAATGTTGATGAATAATGATGAAGATTATGATAAAAATACTTAAGATAACAATGAATACGATGGTCATGATTATGATCCAACTAAGACCAGAGATGATAATAATGATAAAAATGATAATGACGACTATTATGACAATAATACCAAACGCACTAAAACAAAATATCAGTAAAAATATTAAAGTACACAAAAACACCTTGAATTACATCCCATTTATCCTGCTCACTGTCAACACTGACACTGTCTATTATTAGGCTAGCAACACCCATCCTTCTGATAGGCCTAAATAGCCTTACCACACTCGTACTGTGTATCAACTTCCTTCCTTTTAGCTTCCCCTCTTTCCCTCTCTTGCTCTTTCTCTCTCTGTCTTCCTCTCTCTCTTTCATTTTCTCTTTTTATCTCTCTCTCATTCTCCCCGTGTCTTCCGTCTTGATATGTATATTCCTCTTCTCCCGTTTTTCTCTATCCCTCCTTTTTATTTCTTCTTTCCTCCCTTAACATCATTCCCCATCTTTACCCCTCCCCTTCTTCCCCTACTCCTGTCTCCATCCCGAAATCCCCCCCCCGTCCCTCTCCCCCCTTCCCTTACGCTTAACCCCTACTCCTCCCCCTCCCCCATCCCCAAAGCGTAATCTCTCGGCCTCTTCCCCCTATCCCCTCCTTTCCCTTATCTCCCATCCCTCCCTATCCCCCTTCTCCCAACCCATTCCCCCTCTCCCCTATCCTCCCTACCTCCCTTCCCCCTTTCCCCCCCTTCTCCCTCCTTTCCTCCTCCTTCCCCATCCTCTTAATCCTCAACTGCTGACCGGAAATGCCATCCTCGTGTCTTTGGTGAAGTTTTAGTTTCAAAAGCTGTCTACCTAGGCACTAAAAGGGGTTTATTCTGGGACTCGGTTACTACAGAGGCAGTGCAAGTGACCCAGTCGGCCCCGGGCCATCCTGCGGGTTTCGTAACGCGGGTATGGATTGCTGTTTGTCTTCTAATTACATTATATTATACTATATTATATTATATTATTTATATATATATATATATATATATATATATATGTGTTGTGTGTGTGTGTGTGTGTGTGTGTGTGTGTGTGTGTGTGTGTGTGTGTGTGTGTGTGTGTGTGTGTGTGTGTGTGTGTGTGTATGTATGTATGTATGTTGTATGTATGTATGTGTGTGTGTGTGTGTGTGTGTTTATTATGTTCTTGTTTATTTGTTTATTGTTTGTACCTCCTATCTGTGTATTCATCTACTTTTTTGTTTGTCCTATCCGTTCATTCGAACTTTTATCTGATTGCTTATGCACTCAAACATCTGTTCATCTATGCACACACACGCGCGCGCGTTTTATAATTTATTTGTCTATCTAATAGTTTCTTTAATTACTAAATTAAAAATTTAAGTGTTTATGCATCCACCCGCTCTTTCATCGAGTCAAATATTGATGGCGATGATGGTTGTGGTGATGATGATGATCGTGGTGGCGGTGGTGATGATGATGATGGTGGTGGTAATGATGGTGGCGATAGTGATGATGGTGGTGACGATGGTCGTGGTAATGATGACGATGGTAGTGGTGGTGGTGGTGGTGACGATGATCGTGGTGGTGGTGGTCGTGATGATGATGATGGTGGTACTGGTGGTGGTAATGAAGATAATGAAGATGATGATGATGATAGCAATAAAAATATAACGGTAAGATGGCAGTCATATTTATGATGAAGAGGAGAATGTTGTAATAATAGTAACATCACGGTGATGATAATAACGCCGACAGTGGTGATGATATTGATGTGATATTGCAGGTGCCATCAGTCTCAACAAAACAAAATAAGATAAAATCAACCACTTAAATCCTAAACATGAATCAGAGCACCTTCTCTCCCCCAATCTATTGTTATAAAACTAATCAACATGAAAAAGTACAATGACCAACAGTCTTTCTCACAACGACAAAGTCATCCTGAGGCTAACTCAAACTCGCTTCTTCATTAACATACTCATCCGTCTTGCCTCCTCCCTCTCCCCGTTACCCTCTCCTTCACCCCATGCTAACCCCCCTCCTCTCCCCTCTTCCCTCGCCTAGACATCCTCCCCATGTCCCCTCCTTCCTCCCCTCCCCCCTAGCTCCCGCTCAATCTAGCACCCTACCTCACTCCTTCCTCCCCCCTTTCCCTTAGCCTCCCTCCTCCCCTCCTGCCTTCCCCCAACACCCTCTCCCACTCCCCTCCTCCTCCACTTCTCCCCATTCCCTACCTCCTCCTCCCCCACTCTCTATCAGCTGCCTCTAAGTTGCTAGTCAGCGTTACAATTTTCTACACATCACACTGGCTAATTCAACGAAGGAAAAAATCTTACAGAGTAAACACTGGGGTGTATACAGAACTGCTTATGTTTGTTTTTCTTATTTGTGATTATTATGCCACTTGTCTGTCGTTGTCTGTGATTATCACGGTATACTTGTCTGTTGTCATTATAGTTTTACGAGTACGACGTGGGCTGTTTAATCATATTTAATGTAAATGGGTATTTTACAAGCATCTATCACTACCGTATATGGCATATATTATGTTATTCATTCAATGTAAATATTTATTTGCCATGCGCACCCAGGGGAATTATTTTATGGCAAAGGTTTACCGTTAATGGTTATTTTTGGATTCTGTTATCCGTTTCATGTAAACAGAAGTAGACATATTTATATACCCTCACTGTTATTAAGAGTGACACATACTTAAAGAAATTGGTCAATATTTTCTCTTCTTATAATACAGAGATCCCATATACCAATCAATACCTGATTTTCAAAAACAGTTAAAATACGATTTTAATCAGCAAAACAGTAGTGCCACACATATAACTATAAGATGGAAATGACATGGACATATACATATATATCTATGGATAATTAAACCGGACACAATCCTTAACGATTTTGTGCACTGCGTCCAGGCAGATCATGGTAGGCAGGCGCATGACAGTGACACCATCTGCCGCATGTCTCCAGGCCCAGCTGCCAGTTGGTCTCTCGAAAGCAAAGGAGAGAGAGAGAGAAAGAAAAAAAGGTTCACATGCTCTAACATTCAAGCTGTAATATGACGTCACAGTGTAATGTTCGCACACACGCACTTTGTCGTTTAACAGCCGCTCGGGAAAACATGTCTTCTTAGTTCAGCATCCTCTGTTGTTTCTCTAGCCAGCGACTAATTCTCTGTTTGAAGTCGTGGATGTCTCAGTCCCCAGGTCAACACACATACACACCCACGCACGTACATATATTAAATGCATACGCAGGCACAAGCACTAACGCAGACACGCCAGTAAAAGGAGCTTTCCCGAAAGCCTAACAATAGACATCTGGCACTCACGTCTTGCTAAGTCGTGTCTGTGCAATCGTTGTGTTGACGCGAACCTCCTCTACTTACGCGGCATCTGGGATCCCACGTTGATCTCTAGTTTGCAAACTGATAAATCCCAATAATACGCCGTATTTACACTCGCCTTAGAATATATAGGGGCTACACCAAGCCGAGTGAAATGTTTTAAAATTGAAAAAAGTTATCTCCCGGTATTTTGGCATACTGGGTGCCTGGCATACAAGACAATGTCTAACTGAATCACGGTGAAGTGTCATGTAGGCACTAATGCCGAAGACGAAAATTAAATGCACAGGTATAACTTCCGCAGATGGCATCAAGACCAGCACTAGGCCTACATACTAAACGAGTGCAATGTCAAGTCGTATTTTTAGCATAGAAAACCGTATGTCGTACGCATGGCCATCACGTGATGTCACGTGTGTCTGGTGCCCTTGAGAGGGAACTAGACACAAATTTAAAACGTGCCAAGAACAAGTGTAAAGAACACTGAAAATCACACTGTCATGGGTGTAGCAACCAAAGGAACGAAATACAAGTAGTTAGTATTTCCACGACCTACCTCATCACCCCATTTCAGACAGTCTCCCTGGCGACCCTTCAGCTGATGAAATTGGTTGATGAACTGTTTGATGCCATGTTCCCGCACGTGGTCAGCATGCTTTTTGGTCTCGGGCCAGGAGAGCGGTGTGCCCTCTGACAAAAGCCCCATAGCGTTTTTCAGACGTCCCTTCTTAGACGTCCAACCAAGACCAGGGTTGCCTCACACTGGCTTGGTTGGTGAGCTCGCGTCGTCTGCACCACTAGCGACTCCGCGCCGATGCCAACAAGGCACTATATTGTACTCTTTTTTTACTTTATTTATCTATCGTTTTGAATTATTTATTTTCTCCCTTGAGATCAAGTGTATTTTATTTACGTGAACATGTTATATAACTGCATTAAAATTCTGCAATTAGTGCGTATATTTAAGAGGTTAAAGCACAGGCGATGAGCGACGTGCAATTGTCGGGTGCGCAGTTACCATTAGTCGCTAACCTTCCCCTATAACCTCTCGCTACTACATTGATTTTGTTCATCTGTAATAAAGAAAACTGAAAACGCTGATGATGTACACTTTTGCATTTCCTCAAGTTGATATATCCTTTGGTTTTCTAATATAAAGGACTGTGTCTATGCTTATGAAGGAGACGAAAGGCAGTAAATTGTTTTGGTGTCCTTTTTGTTTTGCAAGTGACTGCAGAAGTAATTTCTTGCAATTTCAGGATCGTTAAAATGCGCGAAACACCAGTAGTCACATCGCGAAGCCTTCTAGTTGTTTCTGCGGTAAACCTATAACACCTTACAGCCTTTTTACAAATCCAGGAGCCCAAAATAACGCGACCTGAACCGTTTATAAAGTACATATACGAGGAGCACCGGCGCCGTATTTGACGTTTACCGGGAAACGCTGGGAATTCCTCTCGGCTGGAATCGATCGCTGCCCGGGAAGATCATTCACAGCTACCTTTTAAAGTGGAAAATCGATATACTTCATAATCATAAGATTTTGTTTTTCATTTATGGGTGATCTGATTAGTTAAGACTGACTGTCTGCTTATATTTGTGTATTTTTTATAAGGATAAATCTTTAAATAGAATCTTTAAACTTTCACGAAGTCTTGGAAAAGTGATGTCACTTGTTCGATAGGCCTATCCCTTGTAGGCGTATGTCTGGTACACATACGCACTCGTACGTTACCCTCTGTTTTTTTTTTTTTTAGTTGCACCTGATGTCAAACCTTTTCATACTTGTTTATGAAACTCTGTTTCCGCTTAATATTATTTGTGTGATGGTGGTGTTCTATGTGCAAATAGAAAACCATGACCTTTTACACAACCTTTCATCAAATCGATCCCTATTTTTTCAGGTTGTGCTAACGAACCCACCTAACTATGATATTTTGACATATCTGACTTCCTTCCTTGATTCTCCAGCATTTTGTCAGACAGATAATCCTGAATTCATGATAAAAAAAAGAAGACAGAAAATTTTCTTCTTTCGTGTTCCCATTCCCTATGGTTACCGCGTTTCTCTGGCTCCCGCGTTTTCAATTGACGTCGAGCAGGCTGTGCGTACGACTGCGCAAGCCTTACCCAGACGCTGCTGACTGACCCAAGCTCTGCACGCCGGCATATTGCAGAGCGCCGCGGGTTGGGGAACACACGTACGCAATGGCCATTTCCTTTTGGCAACCGTACAAACACAAGCAACTGGAAATGGCTTGCATGCGGGCGAGACGGTCGGTTGAGGCAGTCTGAAGGAGGAAGGCAGCTGGGTATAACAGCGGGGTCATGATTCTTTATGTAGCGGAAAGATGGTTATGTTTGGGTGGGCGGGTATCTATTATTGTCTGTCTGTCTCTCTCTCTCTTTCTATGTCTCTTTGTCTCTCTTTGTGTATGTGTATATATGTGTATGTATGTATAATATATATATATATATATATATAATATATATATATATATAAAAAGTATCACATATATATGTATATATATAAGTATATATATACACACATATACATTATGTATATTATACATATGCATACATATAAGTATGTGTATATATATACACATTATAATATGATTA
>NC_051387.1:49808005-49810505 GCF_015228065.2 Penaeus monodon
GCCAAACACACAGATAAAGAAACTCAAACAGACAGACAGATAGAGATAAACAGATACTAATAATAAAGATGGGGAAAATAAAACCCAGAAAGAAAAAAGACACAGGGAAAAGCGATGACATAAGAAACAGTAACATGGCACACGAGGCAGCACAAAACTTGACGCAGAGCCAACTTCTTACGCCATACTGTTACGCCCGACGCAGACTTCATTACGTCATCCCTCCTCGCCCGTTTCTCAGAATCTTTCAGGACCGAGATACTTATTATCGAGCTTCTGTTCCGTGTGTGGGAAGAGCCAGGAAGATTTCTCCATACGTGAGAATGGATCGATAAAGATAAAATGGTGAAAATAATAGTAAATAAAAATATCAAAACTTATAATCTGTTGCAAAAATTATAAGAAAAATATCGAATCATACAATCACAGATGGTTAGATAAAACACTATGATAAATGAAACGATTATAAAGATAAAAAATGAGAGGAGAATGGAAGCCGCAAAACATGAACACAGGGTCCTCACTGCCAAGCTAAATATAACCAGGAAAAAAAAGGCAGTTGAAGGCACAACCTCATGCAATTGTCTTGCCGTCCGTCCTTCGTTTAACGTCATCGCACGTCGTTTGTCTCTTTTTTTTATTATCTCTTTATGTCCTCCTTTTTGATAGAGAATTGGGATGCGGGGTTAACGTATCGGGTTTCAGGTATTTGCCTCTGCAATTTAGTGATATTTCTAGCTTCTTAGCTTTCATATCTGTTGAATTACTCTTGGTATGTTTTAGTACGGTCTAATGATAATCCTCTCTGCATTTAGAATTTTATGATAATGTACTTCCTTGCACTTTATCCTTATACATTAATGAAATGATAAATGGGATACTATTTTAGCATAAATAAAATCAAAAGAACTTAGTATTATTAAAAAAAAGAAAAAAGAAAAAAAAGAAACCATATCCCGCAATGCATTTACCCTGAGGTGAAATAAACACTGAAAACAATTACGCTAAACTAAAGAATAAAAAAGATGAACGCATGATTATTGCGCAATAAGTCTTTATACAAAAAAAAAAACATTATAAAAGATGGTTGAAACAGAGGGTAAAAAAATATGACCCAGCAATCTCTAATCAGCCAGACGGGCATGATGCAGCAGCATAGCGATGGCATCAGTAACAAGTTTTCAACAACATACCACGCAGGGAGCAGGTTAATCACTGAACTGAGTTGAAAATCATAATTATTGCTAATATAGAAGGAGTCATACAGAATGGGAAAAAATATAATGCTATAAGTTGTGTATAAATTGACACAGGACGTGGGTTCCAAGCGACTGAAAAATAGGGTACAAAAGCTGGAATTTATTTGATATATGTGATATATGAGCATTCCTTTGCGACATATCAGAAAATAATGTTTAGTGTGTTTGTTTTATATGGGTGAAGTTCGCTGGAAATAACTCAGTACTACTATGTATGCAAATATATCAAAGTATACTGTACTTTTATTCTAAAAGTTTTGTTATGCATTGCTTGCACAAACGCATACTCTCTCTCTCTTCTTTTCTCCTCTTTCTTACTTTCCTTCTTTCTGTCTGGCTTTCATTCTGTCCTGCCTTTGTCTTTCTATCCCTCTAACTCTCTCTTCTCTGTCTGTCTCTTTTCTGTTTGCCTCTCTCTCTCTCTCTCTCTCTCTCTCTCTCTTCGTCGTCTCCTCTCCTCTCTATCTATTGATCTATCTATCTATCTGTTCGACTATCATCTACTATCTCTTCGTCTTTCTCTCATTCTCTCTTCTGTCTTCTGCCTCTCTCTCTCTCTCTCTCTCTCTCTCTCTCTCTCTCTCTCTCTCTTCTTCTCTCTCTCTCTCTATCCTCTCTTCTCTCTCTCTTCTATACTATCTTGTATCATACACATCTGATATCATTTCTAAAGGTGAAGAATCTGAATACTGCATTTTCTCGTACTTAGCTCTCTCTCTCTCTCTCTCTTCTCTTCTCTCTCTCTCTCTCCTCTCTCTCTTCTTCATCTACATCTATCTTCTCTTCTCTCTCTCTCTCTCTCTCTTCCTCTCTCTCTCTCTCTTCTTCTTCTCTCTTCTTCTCTCATCCATCTTCTCTTTTCTAAGGGAATCTGTCTCTCTTTCTTCCTCTCTTCTCTCTCTCTCTCTCTCTCTTCTCTCTCTCTCTCTCTCTCTCTCTCTCTCTCTCTCTGTCTGTCTGTCTGTCTGCCTCTCTCTCTCTCTCTCTTTCTCTCTCTCTCTCTCTCTCTCTCTCTCTCTCTGTCTGTCTGTCTGTCTGTCTTTCTATCTCTCTCTCTCTTATACGCGTTTTTGGATATCAAATTACACATCAGTGACATATCATTCTATTATGTGAATGAATCTGAAAATAGCTTGATTACATAATCATACGTACTTGATAGAATATATGTCTGTAATAAGGTTGTCTCATATGCAGTATATTAAAATATCTAAGCCACTGTGCGTATCTATAGTGAAGCT
>NC_051387.1:49815505-49823005 GCF_015228065.2 Penaeus monodon
AAAACTATGAAAAAATATATTAACGTAACGTAATTTTTTTTTTTAAATTTTTTCTGTTTTTTTATAAAGTACCACGGCAATACTTTGTAAATTGAAGTTCTATCTATTATTGTTTCATTTATTTATCTATTCATTTCTTTTATCTATTCACTCTCTGCCCGTTTTGTCTTGACGCATGATACACACGATGTGCAGTATCATTAAATATTTATTTGTACTAGACCCTTAACCAAGTAGGGTAATGGTCGTGGAAGAAATTAACACTATGTTATTTTCCGCATGAATATTACATCTTGATTATTAGTTCATACCTATAAATATAAGTTCTTTATGCCTAAAACAATCCATGTTCAATACAACTTCCTCATCCGACCTTAGCAGTTGTTAATAAACAAACAATGGACAAATATCGTTTAATTTGCACGGATTCATAAACAATACAAATACATATAATGTAATTTCATATGTAAAAAATAACAAACTTATAATCATAGGTTGTCTTCTAAATAACACAAAAATATTAAAACTTACAACGATTAATAAAAGTAACAATAAAAAAAAAAAAAAACATTCCTTACATAACACACAATTCTCTCATACCCTGTTAAAAAAGGATTGAATACTTTGTCGTAAAACTGATATATGCTAACAACTTATAGCCGTTCTCAACCGATGCTTTAAGGGTAACATTCTGCTCTTTGTTGTTTAACAAGTACCATGTACCTTTAAAATGATTTTGTCATGATATTTATTACTGCAGAGTCAACACAAAACCAAACTTACAGAATGATATTAGTTGTATACCACGCATCTCTAAAATAATTTTGATTTTGCCACCGGATATCATAGTAACTCATTGCAGGTTAAACACGTAACCAATTTTAGAAAACGACAATCTCTTCATCCAGAGAAATAGCTTGTCATTACTATTTTAAGCTAATTACACACAAGAATGCCACACCTAACAGCACATCAACTATCCAATACACATTATTTGCATTCTGAAAATATCCTCGAAGAAATCGCGAGCGCTTTCTTCTGTGACAGCTTTAACATCCCGCGGTCGTCTTCTTAAACGACCGTTCTTGTACAGTCGTTGTCTGTGAGGGCTGATGGGGATGAAACCGGGCTTTTGTGTCGTTCTCATTTTCTTGGTCGTTGTTGTTGCCGTGGTTGTGGGTTGCGTGGTGGTGGTTGTAACTGTGGTTGGTATTGGTGTTGTTGTCATTTCTGTTGTGGTTGGTACTTCCGTTGTGGTTGGTACTTCTGTCGTGGTTGGTACTTCTGTTGTAGTTGGCATTTCTGTTGTGGTTGGTACTTCTGTTGTGGTTGGTACTTCTGTTGTGGATGGCATTTCAGTTGTGGTTGGTACTTCTGTTGTGGCTGCCATTTCTGTTGTGGTTGGCATTTCAGTTTTGGTTGACATTTCAGTTGTGGTTGGTATTTCTGTTGTGGTTGGTATTTCTGTTGTGGTTGGCATTTCTGTTGTGGTTGGTACTTCTGTTGTGGTTGATTCTGTGTGTTGGCATTTCTGTTATTTCTGTTGGTTGGTACTTCTGTCGTGGTTGGTACTTCTGTCGTGGTTGGTACTTCTGTTGTGGTTATTTTCGTTGTGGATGGTATTTCTGTTGTAGTTGGTATTACCGTCGTGGTTGGTACTGGTGTTGTGGTTGGAATTTCTGTTGTAGTTGGCACTTCTGTTGTAGTTGTTTCTGTCCTGGTTGGTACTTCTGTTGTTGCTTCTGCCGTGGTAGGTATTCCTATTGTGGTTGGCATTTCCGTTGTGGTTAATATTTCAGTTGCGGCTGGTATTTCTGTTGTAGTTGGTATTACCGTCGTGGTTGGCATCTCGGCTGTGGTTGGTATTCTTGTAGTGACTGGCAGTTCTGTTGTCATTTCTGTCGTTGGCGGGATTTCTGTAGTGGTTGGTAATTTGGCTGTGATTAGCATTTCATTTATCGTCAAAAATTCTGTAGCTGTTACTAAATATATCCCAGCGGTCTCAAGCTGTCATTTCGGGCAACAGGCAATCAGTCTCAATATCTGCACACAGTAAGCGGCAGCGTTAATATAATTTCTGAGTTCAGCGGGATTATACAGAGAACGGGAATTCTAAAGAAGACAAAAATAATGTAAGGCTTCCCGTAAAGGAGAAGGCTGCACGCTGAACATTTTTTTTCTTTTGGTGTAACAATGAAAATAGTTACTTGACAATTATGTAAAAAACAATGTGCAAAGCATTCGTTGTGTAATCAAAGAAGCTTGGCTTACTTTTATATATATATATATATATATATATATATATATATATAATATAATATATATATATATACATATATATACACACACACATATATATACATATATATATATATATATATATATATATATATATATATATATATATATATATATATATATATATATATATACATATATATATATATATATATATATATATATATATATATATATGAAGTGCTGGTCCGAGGGGAAACCGTGTTAATTTTCCCAGGATGAGCTAAATATGAAACCCATCTTTTATGTGTTGTAATAAACGCAAATTCGTTAGAATTAAAATAGCAATAGTGTATAATCACTATCTCCGTCTATCTAAGGAATTTTGTTTTATTTTAAATGATCAGTTATAAAGGAAATCTACTGAATTTATATGATGTGTTTCAAGGAAAGAATGAAATGATGCTCCTCTTAATAAGAAGTGAGCTGAATAGAGAGCATGACGTCTTTTCTGTAAAGGCCGGTTTACACGGCGCTGCTTTCGACGCGAAATGCTAGCTTCTTTTGTAGGTAACATATTGCTTTTCCATAGCGGATTTGAAGCTGATAAAGACGCAAGCGGCAAGCCGTTTACATGATGCTGGTAAAAAGTATGAACTCGCTAGCGTTTTCGAGCAGTCCCAGACGCCATGGCGTTGCAGGAGGTCTGTGAGCCACTGTTGTCCTTTGAGCAGGGGAGCTCGAAGCTAGAATGCGTGATTCTGTTATGAGAAAACCGCTTCACATATCTGTATGGGAACTTAAGAGCTAAATGTATTTGTGCTATTTGTCCATCACGCATTTGAATAATCTTTCAACTTAATGTCCCATATGATGGGTTAGTTTTTAATAATTTCAAAGAGGATGAATATTTCATTTCCATTCAGTCGGCATAGTTATGGTGCCATCACAAAGAGAAAGCTGGACAAATCACCCAGCAGCAAAGCACAGCCCCTCACACACTGTCGTCGTCGTCTGGACTAGTCACCTATTCAGCAGTGAAACACTAGACACGAGCGGTAAATTTATTGCAGACGGTCCGAATT
The DNA here is from genome assembly GCF_015228065.2 of Penaeus monodon. Lineage (NCBI taxonomy): Eukaryota > Metazoa > Arthropoda > Malacostraca > Decapoda > Penaeidae > Penaeus > Penaeus monodon. The sequence continues at coordinate 49,818,829 of NC_051387.1, forward strand.
CATGATTTTAGTCACTGGCGAATAAAAGACTTTAGACGCTTTCACCAGCGAATTAAGAAGCTTGTCCAAAGCGAATAAAAGCAGCGCTGTGTAAACGGCGCTTAGTTCTTAAGATTAAAATTATTATACTGTGTAACAGTGTAATCCACTACCTTTGTATAACCAAAAAAACGTTTGTTTACTTTCAACTGATGTGTAATACAAAAATTTACTTCTTAGACGGGCTATCAAGCAGAGCTGTGGAGTCGGAATCTGTAAAAATGTCCCGACTCCTACTCAACATAAATCGCAAAAATCCCACTTTTTAAACATATTGCATACTTTATTTCCACCCAAGAGAATGAGAAATCCTATAATTTTCATTTTGTCATAGCCCTATGTGTATTTTTAAAGCATAATGAATTTTTTTTTTTTTTTTTTTTTTTTTTTTTTTTTTTTTTGAGAATATACAATAAAAAGGCCACAATAGTATAACTATAACCATTTTAATCAAACCTTTTCAGGCCATGGGGTTAAAAGGTAGCCTGTAGTTGTCATGAAACCAATTTTTAAAAATTATTATACCTAGGGGTCGGAGTCGGATACGCAAGAAACCAAGGAGTCGGAGTTGGGTGTTTTAAGTACCGACTCCACAGCCCTGCTATCAAGTCCTCTGTACATATACGCATTCCTTTATATTGTGGAAATTTAAATAATGCAAGTTCAGCATAATCTGCATAAATTTTAAGTGCCGTAAAATTACCTCACTTCTGCTGCTGAGCTAACCTCGTACGGCATAATGTTGCATGGGGATGATCCGTATAGTAAAAATTATTGCCCAAATTACGGCATTTTGGTAACACTGCTAAACGTTTTGCACCCTGCGTTCGACTTGTACCTGGAGACGCACTGGATAATTCGGTGGATGAACAGGTTGCAGTCAAGTCGTCCAAGGATGGAGTCGTGCTTTCTGGGAGTGTCTGCGTCGTCCATGAGATCTGTGTCATTAAAGTCGTCGGTTCCACAGTCAAGGAAAGTTGAGTCGTCGTAGGCCCGGGCGAAGTGGTTGTCGGTCTGTGTGTGGTCGTCCAGAAGGTCTGACTGTGAGTCGTCGGTGGTCGTAAGATCTGGAACTGTGGGATGGGAATTACTGTCAAAGTACTGATTGTATTTTTAAATATAACTTGTATTTAGGAGGAGTTCATGTGGCAGTCATACATGTGGAATCTAGTTTATATCGAGTCGTCATAATGTAAGGTGTGTGTGTGTGTGTGTGTGTGTGTGTGTGTGTGTGTGTGTGTGTGTGTGTGTGTGTGTGTGTGTGTGTGTGTTTGCATGGGCATGTATATGTAGTGTGCGTGTTTATCTAACTACTATTCTTATAACCGTTGCGTACGTCTGTGACACTGGCATTCAACCTGTCTTGCACGATTTCAGAGGGTCTATACCTTGTACCAGAATGACAGAGGCTGAGGATTTCAGTTTTGATCTAATATGCTGTGTATATATATTGCATGTATATGAATACATATGTTTAGTATAAAAAAAAAGAAAGAAACAAGAAAAAAAAAAAAAAAAAAAAAAAAAAAAAAAAAAAAAAATATATATATATATATATATATATATATATATATATATATATATATATATATATATATATATATATATATATATATATATATATACACACACACACACATACACGCAAAGGGCGCTTGTTACGAATTTTCCCTGACCCATTTCCGCTTATCCTAGAAGGCTGAAATTTCACATACATAATACACATAACTGTAGGTCACATGCTGATTTCCAGTCCTTAAATCACAACAAGTTTTCTGTTACAGCAGTGAAGGTGCAGTAGGGTGTGAAAATGGAACCAGTGGAGTATCGAGCAGTGACCAGTTTTATACTTGAATGGCCGCACACCACAAGAGACCTTTGATGAAATAAAAGCAACTTATGGGGGGTTGCCCTATCATATGATGTTAGACATTGGCATCGCCAGTTCAGGTGTGGTCGAAGATCAATGGAAACGGCTCCTTTCCCAGGGTGAACCCCAGTCTGCCATTGATGAGGACACCATCCATCATCCATCATCCATCATTTTAGAAGATCGCCGTATTACTGTCCGTCAGCTAGCCCAAGATGTCTAGGTTGTTGGGTCTGTAGACAAGATCATTCATGACCATCCACATATGCAAAAGTTTTCTGCTCACTGGGTTCCCAGGCTATTCACACCTTTCTAGAAGCAGGAACAAGTTAATTGTTGCAAGGCTCTTTTAGCCATGTGTCAAGAAAACCAGGGACTTTTTTGACAAACTAATTACGCAGCATGAAACTTAAGTCCATTACTATGATCCAATCAAAACAATGGAAGCACTTTGACTCACCACCTCCCAAAAAGGCATGCAATGTCATGCTCACAGTCTTTTGGGATCAGCATGGAGTAGTGATGATGGATTTCCTGGCAAAAGATACTACAGTTACAGCTTACTACGCTTCTCTGCTACAGAAGTTGCGGGAGACTATCAAAACCAAGAGTTGTGAAATGTTGACCAAGGGTGTCCGCCTCCTACAAGACAACGCCCCTGTTCACAACACTCACATTGCATCATCTGACTTTCACCTCTTTCCGTTTCCAAGACGACGAGACGCTTATTTCTGATGTCACTTCGAGCCTTCAAACACAACCTACAGACCTCAATAAGTCCCGCAGCAGCAGAAGCATGGTATGGGTTGAGGACTGGAAATCCAACACATGGCTTACAGTGATGTGTATCGTTATGCATGTGAAATTTCAGCCTCCTAGGATAAGCAGAAGTGGGTCAGGAGAAATCTTAAATGAGCGAACCTCACATATATATATGTGTGTGTGTGTGTGTGTGTGTGTGTGTGTGTGTGTGTGTGTGTGTGTGTGTGTGTGTGTTTGTGTTAGACTGAAGTGGTTGTTTCTGGATATAAAGCCACGGGTAGGTTAGTGTCTTCGCCTTCCAGAGGAGACACGGGCACAAGGCCTGACCAGGGAGGCTTTTTAGTTGTGGTTTTAGCTGTAGTTGTTGAGGTAGCAGATGTTGTGGTTGTCGTGGTTGGTGAGGTAGTAGTGGTTGTACTTTCAGTTGTTGTAGGGCTAGTTGTGGTTTTTGCTGAGGTAGTAGTAGATGTTGTTGTAGAGGTAGTAGTGGTTGATGTAGTTGGTGGAATGGTTGTACTACTAGTTGTTATAGGGGTAGTTGCAGAGGTGGTGGTAGCTGGGGAGGTAGTTGTGGTTATTGTAGTTGTAGTGGTAAGTGGTGAGGTAGTTGTTGTAGAGGTAATGGTTGTTGGTGTAGAGGCAGCTGTGGTAGCCGGAGAGGTGGTTGTAGAAGTAGTAGTGGTAGATGGAGAGGTAGTTGTAGGTGGAGAGGTACTTGTGGTTGTTGTAGGGGTGGTAGTGGTAGGCGGGGAGATAGTTGTGGTCGTTGCAGTTGTAGTGGTAGATGGTGAGGTAGTTGTAGATGTGGTGGTAGATGGAGAAGTAGTTGTAGTCGTTGTAGTTGTAGTTGTGGTAGTAGGTGGTGAGGTAGTTGTGGTTGATGTAGAAGCGGTTGTGGTAGTCGGAGAGGGAGTTGTAGCAGTAGTGGTACGTGGGGAGGTAGTTGTGGTTGTTGTAGTGGTACGTGGGGAGGTAGTTGTGGTTGTTGTAGTGGTAGGTTGAGAGGTAGTTGTGGTTGTGGTTGTAGTGGCAGGTGACGAGGTAGTTGTCGTTGTTGTAGATGTAGTAGTGGTTGGTGGAGAGGTAGTTGTGGGTGTTGCAGAGGAAGCACTGGTAGTCGGAGAGGCAGTTGTTGACATGGCAGCCGTTGTTAGCGGAGTCAGAGAGGCAGACTCCTCAGTGGCAGACGAGACAGTGGGAAGGGAGAGAGACATTTCTGTAGCCATAGTTGTAGTTGGCAGGGTTGCTGTAGGGGATGGCAGGGGTGCGGGCGGGGCTTGGCTTACCATTGGGATAACCCAGAAGATGGTTGGGGGAGGGGGAAGAGGAGGAGGAGGAGGAGAGGTAGAGGGAGGAGGAGGAGGACGAGGGGGGCGAGGGGGAGGAAGAACGGCATACAGCCACTGATTCTGGTTTTGGTTCTGCGTCTGGCTAACGCGGATGAAGACACTGCGTTCTGCTGGGTCCTCTAAATCCACCCTTTGCTCTGCCGAAGGAGGAACCACC
>NC_051387.1:49827007-49832007 GCF_015228065.2 Penaeus monodon
TGAATTCAGACTATATGTACTTCCAGATTGATTGGAATAATATATAGGATATTGGTACCAGAGGTCCACTGCTGAGATTCCACCTGGTACACTTGGGATAATGGTATAAGGTGGCTGGGTGGTTCCAGAACCGTTGCTTGAGCCATCTGGCAGACTTGGGACAATAACATATGGAGGCTGGGTGCTCCCAGAACCAGTACTGGTTCCATCTGGTTGACTTGGAACAATAAGGTATGGGGGTTGGGTGGTTCCAAAACCACTTCCTGAATTATCTGGCTGATTTAGAATAATTATATATGGAGGCTGGGTAATTCCAGACCCACTACTGGTTCCATCTGGCTGGATTGGAATGATAATATAAGGAGGTTGAGTGGTTCCAGACCCGCTACTGGTTCCACCTGGCTGATTTGGAATTATTATATAAGGAGGTTGGGTTGTTCCAGATCCACTACTGGTTCCATCTGGTTTATTTGGAATGATAATATATGGTGGTTGGGTTGTTCCAGATCCACTGCTGGTTCCATTTGGTACACTTGGAATAATGATGTATGGAGGTTGGGTTGTTCCAGAACTGCCATCAGAGCCATCTGGCTGATTTAGGAAAATAATGTATGTAGGTTGGGTGGTTCCAGAACCGCTACTGGTTCCATCTGGCTGACTTGGAACAACAATGTATGGAGGTTGAGTGCTTCCAGAACCACTGTTTAAGCCATCTAGCTGATTCAGAATAATAATGTACTGGGGGGAGGTGGTTCCAGAACCACTAGTTCCATCTAACTGACTCTGAATATGTGGAGGTAGGATGGTTCCAAAATTGCTGTCAGAACCGTCCGGCTGATTGGGAACTATGATATATTGAGGTTGAGTGGTTCCTGAACCACTACTATTTTCATCTGGCTGACTTGGAACAATAATATATGGAGGTTGTGTGGTTCCAGAACCACTGCTGGATCCATCTGGCTGGCTTGGGATGACTATGTATGGGGGCAGAGTATTTCCAGACCCATCACCGGAGCTTGGAATAACAATATATGGTGTTCCAAGACCACTGCCTGAGCCACCTACCTGACTTGGGATAATTATGTATGGGTTTCCAGACCCTGTACTTGAACCACCTGATTGATCTGGAATATATTGGGGCTGGGTGGTATCAGAAGTACCACTAGTATTATACAGTGGGTTTGGAATAATAATATATTGGCCAAGTTGATCCTGAATCACTACATAAGGGGCTTGATCTCCCAAACTAGAGGTACCACCTGTACCTCCAGTTGACCCTGATGTTGAACCAAGTTGCCCTGCCTCTGTTCCATATCCTGGAGGATAATTTGGTATCAGAATGGAAGGTTTCTCTGTGCCAGAGGAAGTGGATAGGCCTTGGAAAATCAAGTATTGCCCATTTGTTCCAGTTCCAGACCCATCAGTAATTATAAGGTAAGGGTCACTTCCAGGGCCAACTCCCGGGCCAGTGTTAGGAAGATATCCTAGCTGTCCCATCCCAGAACTGTTTGGCTGGTTGATAAAAAAAGGTGGCAAAATCCCATCCAAGTTCCCTCCAGAACCAATGGATTGTCCTGAACCAAATCCTAGAATCTGCATCAACCCCTGAAGGGTATTTGTTGCTAATGTTCCAGACTCTTGGCTAATAGGTTTTATCAAACCAGATGATGAAGCTGGATGCCAAAGCCCTACACCCTGATTCTGGTTCTGGTTTTGATTCTGGGTTACTTGTATTGATACCGATGGCTTTGGTGCTTCATAATTAATTGCCAGGTCTTCAATCCGGTTCTCTGGAAGCTGAGTGTAGGTACTCAGGTCATCTGCTTCAGTACTGAAATCTGCAGGTTCTCGTGGTTCAACAATGAAGTTGTGGTATCCCTGGGATGATTTAATTAGATTACTGTTATTTGTTGTCCTCAAATCAGAGTCTACATCTGAAGAAACATTTGTGATTATGTTACTGTCTGGTAATAATTCAGTTGGTAAAAGTGCTGGAAATGCATTACGTAATGACTCCAGAGGCTGTACACTTATTCCGCTCTCTGTTGCAATTCCCTCCTTGTTAGCTTGAAAGGAGTCATTATAGATTTGAGGTTGAATATACTCATTTTTATCATTTGGCACATATGATTCAGAATGTGGTAGAGCTTGATTTTTGTGTGGAACCAAAACTTCAGGTTTCGTACTATGATCTATGGTAGTCATAACTTCATCTACAATAGTGTTTGTTGCTTCTTGCAATAAAGAAATTAGGGCACTAGTGATACTACCTCTATCACTAGTAATTATTGGAATGCCATTGTCAAAACTCACTTTCAATTCTGGACTGGGAAGTTTATTATTGGTTGATGTGGTTGGAGGAAGAGTAGTTGTGCTTGGTGTTGAAGGAGTCTGATGTAGATTATGTAATTTATCCATGAGGATATCATGCAATTTCTGCAGAGCTGTTCTTATACCAAAATCTGGGACTCCACCATAGAATACCACAGTTCCATTCTTATAATGGAATGGTCCACTAGTTATAACTGGATTGATATATTGTTCTTGTTGAATCACTGGCTGTGGAGAACCAGATTGTACATTGGATGCTGCAAGCGATGTCCAGTTTATGTGCAACTGTTCTCCTGGTTGATATCTTTGCTGTGAATAATGTGATCCTCTGTATTTATCATTCTGATCATTGTCAGTATCATCTGAAATCTTATCAGACTGTTTATTATTTGTCTCTTGATGCATTGACTGTGAGGAACTACCTTTGTTGGCAGCTAATTTCGAGTTTGACACCCCAAACAATGACCAGTAATGATCATCATAAGGGTACAACTGCTCACCCGGTTCATAACTCTCCTGTGAGTGATATGACCCCCGATATTTATCACTGTGCTGTTTGGTATCTGTAGATTCAGTTTTTGCTTTGTAGTCTCCAAGATATTCTCTAATGACTGATATCAATTGCAGTATCTCAAGCTCTGTCAGAGCAGCTTTGGAAATAGCATTTGTAAAAGCAGCAAGCTTTTGGACTACTTGCTGTATTGCATGGGAAATGTTTGGCTTACTTTCTGATGATGCACTAAAGTTATCATCCGCCTGTGCTATCCTATTACCCAGTTCATGCATAATCATGTGAAATTCAGCTACATACCTATATCTGTGATTCACTTTATTAGTAGGTATAGGGGCTGTTTGGCTTGTGATTCTTTGTGGAACATCTGTGTTTATAGTTACATGTTCAGTATTGTGTTCTGGATATTTTAAGTTGTCTTTCTCTAATTCCAGGTTTACAACAACTGCCTGATTATCATTAAATTCTTCTGATCTGTCCTGTTTCCCCTCATCAACTTCAAGAGATTCATCATATGCATTTTCATTTCCTCCTGAACTGTTACTGCTATAGTATTCTCCTTTCAGGGTATTATATATTACTACATTTGTTGCACTATCGCTATTGGAGTTGACGAGCTTTTCATCAAAGGAGCCTAAAAACGGTCCAAAGCTACTTCTAATGGGAACGCTGTCACTACCTAAAGTTATGTTGAGTTTTAAGCTACGACTACCTATTGACTCGTCAGAGCCTCCTGCACTCTCGCCTCTCAGAATGTTCCCTATCTCCTCTGCTGTATCTGTCTTTCTAGAATAGTCACTAAGATCTTGAGAGGTCTTAATATCACTCGACCTTTCAGGCAACTTATAATTGTCTCCCAGATCAAGATATCTATGGGACAGGACCTGACTCTCTACCTCAGGTTGCTCATCCTGTCCTCTGTCTTCGTCTGCGTCAAGAAAGGGGAGAGATGAGGAAGGAGAGTCTATAACGGAGATTACGCTCTGGCCCGTGTCAGGTGGTTGGAAAGGGCGAAGAAGAGGGTAAGCCTGAACCAGGTCTCCTGAATGAATGATGACCCCAGGAAAATATGTCTTTTGGTGATGTTCCCCAAGACGAAAACCGGAATAAAGTGAAGTAAGAGCGGATAAAAGGATAGCATTCAAGTTCATTGGTAAGACTACAGAGGTGACGTTTTGGAGAGTAGGCTGACTTTGTAGTCCCGGATCTTGTTGAGCAGTCAGTCCAGGAATGGTAGGAGAGAGTGGGCTCTTGTCCTGCAAAACAGAATCCTGTCGGGTTATGTCAGATCCAGTACTGTCATTGTCATGTCTTGCTCTGTCCAGGGCCGAACTGTCAAGATGTATTGCGTCTGGTCTGGAACTGTCAGGTCTTGGGGAGTCAGAGGTGATGTAATCAGTCTCACCTTAAGGGAAAAAGAAGACATAGGTATTAAATAGAGAATTAATATTTTCACATACACAATCTAAAGCAGTGACACAATTGAAGCATTATTTCTGCTGATACAGGTCGTGAAAAAGTATTTTCTAAATATCTTTTTTAAAAAATCTGTACTCATTGCAATGAATGTGTAAAAACACTCTTCCCGAGAATCACATACAGTCAAAGCCAAACTTATTGTAATTGTTCTAGACCCAAAAACACCATCTGCAATTTTGACCCGAAAACTTCCTTGAGTGTCTGTGGCCAAAGAAATGAAGCTAATTGTGTCTCATTTGTGCTTCATGGGCCGTTCAAACACATGGCGGGAAATTTATGGAAACGCCATAAAAGTACAGCCAATTTAAGTCGTTTCAAGGGATGTTCTCATGTCATATTTTGTTATTTTTCTTATCATTTATGTTATCCCTTTATGGATTTTGTTCATTATAGTTATTATTACTGACATTATTGTTCTTGTTACAATTATTATTATTATTATTGCCATCATCATTATCATTATCATCATCATCATTATTATTATTATTAATGATATTACTACTTGTTGTGATACTGATGACAGTATTATCATTATTGTTGTTATTATCATTTTTTTGTTAACACTATTGCTATTGTTATTATTATTACCGTCATCACTATCATCGCCATTACTATCACTTGTAATTTTGTTGTTATCGTTATTATTATATGCTTCTTTTGGTTGAATTCTGAATTGTGG
>NC_051387.1:49844507-49847007 GCF_015228065.2 Penaeus monodon
CACACACACACACACTTTCATACAATTTCCCTTTGTCATTATCCTTGTCATTAATATTTAAACGTTACCGTAATAACGAATCTCCGAAAATCTACTGTAATTATGGTTTCTGAATAGTGTAATCAAAGCTGTTTAGATGACGATTTAGACAGCTGGCAGTGTTTATAAAAGCCCATGAGATCATAAAAAATGGATGATATCAGGAATTTCATATTTATGGTTTGTACATCGGTTTGCAGTAACGTGATATTAATAATATGAGCTAATAGTGATAATGAAAAAGAAAATAATAACAATAATAATAATAATGATTATAATAACGATGATAATAAGGCTAATAATAATAGTAATAATAATAATATTGCTAGATAATGATAGCAATAAAATAATAACAATAAGCATCAAACTAATCCGCATTTCTACTGTCATAATGATAATGATAATAGCAGCAATAACAATTATCATAATCACTATAATCAGTATCATGATGGTAATGATAATAATTGTAATGATAATAATTGTAATGATGATAATAATAGTAATATTAACAATATTGATACCATAGTAACAGCAACAATACTGATACCATTCAATAGATATAATAAAGGTAAGCTAATACACACACACACAAAAAAAAAAAAAACATGGAAAAAGACAGAACATATAAAAAAATAAATCTACACAAATAGAAAACACAAAGATATAGATGAAAATAAAAATAACAAAACACGAAAAATAACATTGATTAAATCAACCATACAAAATTACGAAAGAAAAGTATGGGAGAGACCAAGGGAACAGAGTTATAAAGTCGAAAATAAAGACATCGATTTAATGAGAAATAAAATACACCTAAATACTAGACAATGAGACCCTGATGTAGCATAAGGTGCAGTTAGACGTAAATCATGGGATACTTCTGAAGACACCATACTTACAGCTTACAGTGTCCCGAGTACACCTTAAACCCTTGCATGGAGATGATAATAGTGTTAGATATTCTATTTGTATTTCCGTGAACCCGTTATAACCTAGATGCAGAGAAATACTTGTAGAAAGAGCAAATTTACTTTTTTTCTTTTCTTTTTTTTATATTCGTAGGAGGGTAATAACATGGTGTTTAGTAATTACATGGCGTGTAATTAAAAAAAACTCACGGAAGAGAGTAATTATCATTACTGTAAATTTCGAAGAGCAAAATTAATGCTTGTGTATAAGCTTGCTTCTTCCCAGAAAAATAGTGTTTGTGCATAGCAGTCTACAACATTTACAAGACAAATAGGAGAACTGTAAAAAAAAAAAAAAATGGCAAGAGACTTTGTTAGATAATTCATTACGCAAGACCTAGTTTCACGTTCGCTTGCATAAGATGAAGGAATTCATCAAGAATATTCATTCCAAGGTCTTAAGTCATACATTTGCAGTAACTCAAAAACGTGTATCGGTAGGTAAGTGAGCCTATAAAGTATATACGAACTGTAGTGCAGAGACAGCGAACAGAACACACAAAGTGACGTGTACACAAAGATGAAAAGTAAACAGCCACTATAATAAATGAAATTGAAGGGTTTCTTACTGTGGATGTTTCCTTTTCATTACATGAATAGTATTTCATATAAATCAATAAATAAATATATAAATAATGATTCGTAGGCTGATAGAGAGCATTAATATCGATAAACATTAACAAGAACATGTTAGAAGAAACAGACGTGGGATCTTGCCATGAGCATCCTTCCAAACCAGTGGTTCTTTGGCACTTAAACTGAAGGGCGTTACTATTAGCAGGGGGTGGGGGTTGAGGCAGAAGAAGAAAGACAAGAAGAAAAGAGTAGAAAATTATCTTAAATATGACTGAAATTCCATTAACAAGTGCAGCAGTGTACTTAAGTGTTGCTTAAACCCGTATTCTTCGCTCAATATAAAGAAAGAAAAAACACTTTTCTTTTTTCTTTTTCATTCTTTTAAATCACTATAGATAATGATATCATCTCGAAGCTAATCAGAAGGTGGGGCGTTAAAACAAGAACCAAATAGGCCTACAAGGGAGGGAAGGGGGTGGGGGAAGAGCGGTAAAGAGATTAAGAACTACCTAATCACCCATTCCCATTCTCCCAAACAACCCCAAAAACACTCTCCATGTTGCTGACCTAGTTAAGCGTTCCTTACCTTGCAACGGGCGAGCGAAGGCCTGTCGCGTTGCATGTTGCAGAAGAACCGCAATGAGGAGTTGCAGACCGGGCTTCCGGAGAATCATCATCGTGGGGAAAGTCCCGGTTCGATTTCCGGTTCTTAAGGTGGTTCTTGGGTTCTCAGCGTGGTTCTAGGGTTCTGTCTGGCTGTACCTTTTTCGGGAATGGTTAGAAGTGGGAGTAACGTTGAATGTTGAAAGAAACGTTGGTTTTGTGCAACGTTTGCGGGTCTGAGTAACGTTTGGCGGTTACCCTCTGACGGCCGCCGTGATGCGTTATTTTGTTATATATTTTGCATCGTTATTATG
>NC_051387.1:49857007-49862583 GCF_015228065.2 Penaeus monodon
GAGAGAGAGAGAGAGAGAGAGAGAGAGAGAGAGAGAGAGAGAGAGAGAGGAGAGAGGATGAGAGAGGAGGAGAGAGAGAGAGGAGAGAGAGAGAGAGAGAGAGAGAGAGAGAGAGGAAGAAGAGAAGAGAGAGAGAGAGAGAGAGAGGAGAGAGAGAGAGAGAGAGAAAGCAAGCAATCATGATCTTCAGTCTCATTATATCATATGCTTAGAACGATGACAAAGATTATAGGTCGTTATATTATTACGCCAGATTTAAATATTAATATTAAAATCCCCTTGTACATATCCTTGCATTTATATTGCGGTAAATAATCTGATAGGATGTGATTTTAAAAAATGGGAATAAATCAGAGAATAAATAACAGAAGCATTTAGATACACATCTATTATATAGCACATTAAACATTGTGTTCATTAAATACTCTCACTGTGTACCCCCTGATGATTAAGCAATATATAAGGGCTGTTCAAGAACCTTTAGTTTAAAAAAAAAAAAAAAAAAAAAAAAGAAAGATAATTGAGGAATATCTAATTCCCAAGAAACCATGTCCCTTGAATCTCTATGAACGTAGTCCAAGTTTTTATCCCGGGGAAAAAAAAACATCTTAAATGTCATTAAAAAAAAAATCATGATCTGCCTCGTCGTAATTTCCTTAATCTATGAGAACGCATAAGTGGACCAAACAATCCGCTAGAAGTATCAGTTCTTCGTCAAGATATATCCCAGGAGATTTGGGCAGCGTTTCACTCCCATCTCGTTCAACGGTTTTTAACCAGATGCGAAATCCTGTTAGTTCGATAGGTTCCTTATTCTAATGAAATATCTCCGTCCGATTTCTGGATTTCCCCCTGAAGCAAGATTTGCAAAAATTAGTCGGGTATGAAAACCGGGTATGTAAAGTATACGGCAAAAAAACAAAAAAAAAAAGACCGAAAAATGTTTCGGGCTAGACCCAGGGGTTTAAAAAAACTCCTTTAAAGGGCCATTATTTTTTTTTTAAAATTTGATTCGGACTAAACTTGATATACCTAATATTAGAAGAATTTGATTACTTAAGTTACCCAAGAAATGTACCATTTTCTGTGAATTAGTTTTCTTTGGATAGTTAAACGTATACTATTCTAAATATATTTCTTGCACAAAACTGAAAATACCTTATTCAGTGCAATACATTATGACTAAAGATTTTCACGGATTTAGTGTTTTTCTTTCCACAGTAATAGCAACTAATCAAATATAGTAAACTTAAGGCTAATGTACAATGAAACTCTGAATACTTGCATAAATTTTTCAAAACAATGGAAACGATCTCGACAACTTTCGTATAACGAGTACCATCATTTCATACACAGATACTGGCAGTGCCATAACCGTTATGTTTAATCATTGCTGAAGCGTGCACCTGCAAAGAGTATACAAAACCCTGGTAAGAAAAAGTAGATATCAGTATGCACAGCACTGACAACACTCGGCATGCAAAAAGAGACGTTGCACTCGTGAGAAACGTCACTTGAATACCTGATATCACACGTAGTCACACAAGTGAATTCAGGTGAGGGAAGGGGGAGAAGGAGGGGCGGTGGGAGTAGAAGGGGGAGGGGAAGGGGGGGGTTGGGGTAAAAAGGGGGTAGGAGGGGGGGAGGAAGGGGAGCGGGTAAATGGTGGGGTATGTAAAAAAATAAACCTTTTAAAAAAGCCCTTTGCGTTAATCCGATACTAGATTTCTTCATCACAAAATGCTTTTCTTTATTCATCACCACGCTCCTACGATCTCAAAAAGAAAGAAAAAAAAAACCCCTAATCCTACGGGAAAATAAATGCCTGCAAAGCAACGCAACAAAAAGAAAAAAGAAAATCTAATTTGCATCTCATTTCGATATACAAGGCGTGACAAGTGTAGTCGACGTTATTTACATTTAGCGCTAAACAGAAGTTCTTTTGCAATGCATCGAATCTTTCAGCTTGCATGACCCGTCTGACGACATTTTTTCAGATAAGTCGTAATGGTCTATTTGGGGATTTGTTTCATTCTTGGGGCCTGTGGTTCCAGGGTCTTTTGTTTTTTCATGCTTGGGATGATGTATGTGTTTATGTTTAGGTAAGTTCTTGTTATGTTGGGGGATACTGTTTGTTAGTTTTTCGATAATGTGTTTTTCCCCTGGTTTTGGGATATACTATTTGTTCATGTCCGAAACAATATTGTTTGTTCACGTTGAGATAGTGCTGTTTGTTCATTCTTTTGGAATAACATTATCGGCTGGTGCTTGTTTGGGAAATATTTGGGATTGGATCCCCTTTGGGGTTTTTGGGTAAAAATTGTTTTTCATGTTTAGGAATATTGTTTTTCTTGTTTTATTTTTTTTTTTTTTTTTTTAATGGTTTTTCCTTAGTTTTTTATTTTATTTTATAACATTGCTTATTTTTGTTTTTAAAATGGCAATGCTGTATTTTGGGGATTATTTTATTTCTTCATTAATTTGGAATAATATTGTTAGTTCATAATTTTGGGAGCGTGTCGTTTGCTCATGAGTCCAGGGTAATAATTTACAAAAGCTTTTGGAATAATATTATTTATTATGCTTGTATATTTATCTTAACCAAGGATAATAATTATATTGCGTATTCATGCTTTAAGATAAATGTATTGGACTAGGCTTTGTGTGCTGCTTATATGTTTAGGATTATATATATTTCAGTACTTTTTGAATAATGTGATGCTTTTGGTAGAATATTATCTGTTCAAGATTTTGTGTTGATATTGTTCATGTTTGGAGGAAAAAAAATATATTTGTTTATGTTTTTTTTGGATGGAATTATTTGTTCATGATTCTGAGACAGTATTGTTTGGTCATGGTTTGGGGACTTTGTTATTTGGATATGCTTTTGGGAATAATGCCATTTGAAATAATGTTACATGTTCAATCATATGGATCAGGTGAGTATGACTATCGTTTTCGTTAACTATAATTGTTAGTGTCGTAGTTTGTTAGAGCCATTTAAGCTTTCAGACAAGATTTTCTCTTTCCAAATTCACAGTATTTAGATTATGTTATTTTTAAATTTATAAAAACTGATTATATTACATTATTTATCATCATCACCATCAGCTCATCATCTCATCATCTCAATCGTCATCAAAAATTAAAGTGTTCTTATTTTATTTGTTATCATTATCGTTATTATCACCATCATCATTATTTGTATTACTGTTGATATTATTGTTGTTATTATTATTTTTATTTTATTATTTTATTATTTTTTATTATTTTTATCAATATTATCTTTTTATATTTTTTTGTTATTTATTTTATTATTATTATTATTAATTATTATTTTTTACTATTTTATTTTATTATTATTATTATTATTATCACATTTTTTATTCTTATCACTGCTCCCTCATCCCCTGCCTCCCATCATAATTATAGTTTCCCCTCCACGCCCCCCGTCCCCCCCGTTCTCCTCTCCCCCCCCCCCTCGCGTTCTCCTCTCCCCCTCAAGCAAGGACCAGCCCCCACGTGTCGCCGAAGGAGGATACATGCAAAATGTGTCCTCAATTCTCTCGCTTATCGGTCTCGCCATTGTCTCCCAAGGAGGCAACAATTTAAAACACGTTTCTCCGCTCCTAGTCCCCCCCCTACCCCTTTTTTTCCCCCCCCCCCCCTCCTTCCCCCCCCCCCCATTCCCTCCTCGGCATTTTTCTCCCCCTTTTTCATGCTTCGGAAAATTTTTTTTCTTCTCTGCTTGTTTGTCTCTGTCTGTCTGTCTCTGTCTGTTGCCGTCTGTTGTTATCTGTCTATCGTTACTGTTTTTGCCCCCTCTTCTCTCTTCTCTCTCTCTCCCCCCTCTCTCTCTCTCTCTCTCTCTCTCTCTTTTCTCTCTCTCTCTCTTCTCCCTCCTCTCCCTCTCTCTCCCTCTCTCTCTCTTCCCCCCCCCCTCTCCATACCCCTAATTTCCCCTTTCCCCCCCCCTTCTCTTCACCCCACCTCCCCCCTACCCTTACCTACCTCTCATCTCCCCTCCCCACTCCCCACCCATTATCTCCTCTCCCTTCCCCATCCTCCACCCCACTCCTTATCTCCCTCCCCCCCTCTCCCCCACCACACCTCCCCCCACCCTACGCCCCTCACCCATTTTCCACTCCTTATCCCCCTCCCTCTTTCCCCCCCTTTCCCCCTCCTCCTTTCCACCCTCCCTTCTCCACCCTTACTCCCTTCCCCCCCCTTCCCCTCCCCTCCCCCCCCCTTTCCCCCCCTCCTCTTCTCATCCCCATTTCCACTCCTTATCTCCCTCCCCCCCCTTCCCCTCCCCCCACCCCACCCTCCCCTACCTCCCTCTTCTCCACCATCCCGTCTCCACTCCTTATCTCCCTTCCCCCCCTTACCCCACCCTTTCCCCAACCACCCTCGGCCTCACCTTTCTTCCAAGCTCAAGGATCCGAGTGGAGATTTCCTGGGCTTTTGCACAGGAATCGTTTGGGGGTGATTTTACCCTTTGTTTGTTTTTGGGTCAGAGAGAAAGGGGGGGGCCTGTGGGTTTTGTTTTCTTTGTTTATTTTTTTTGTGTGTCTTTGTCGGGATGGGTGGGAAAGAGGAAGAGGGGGAGAGGGAGAGGGGGGGGGGGGGGGGGGGAGAGAGAGAGAGAAGGGAGAGAGGGGGAGAGAGATAGAGAGAGAGAGAGAGGGAGAGAGGGGAGAGAGGGAAAAGGAGGAGAAAAAGGGAGAGAGGGGAGAGAGAGGGAGAGGAGGAGAGAGAGGGGAGAGAGAAAGAGAGAGAGGGGAAAAGAAAAAAGGGAAAAAAGAGAGAGGAAGAGAGAAAAGAGAAAAGGAGAGAGAAAAGAAAAGGAGAGAGAAAAAGGAGAGTTTGAGGAGGGAAATGTGGGAGAGGGGGGTGGAGGAAAAGGGAGGGGGGGAGAGAGAAGAGAGGAGGGGGAGAGAGGGGGAGAGAGAGAGGGAGAGGGGAGAGAGGGGGAAGGAGAGGAGGGGGGAGAAAAGAGAGAAGGAAAAGAGAGAGAGAGAGGAGAGAGAAGGAGAAGGAGAGGAAGGGGGAGGAGAAGGAAGAGAGAGAGAGGAGGGAAGGAGAGAGGAGAGAGGAGAGAGAAGGGAGAGGGAGAGAAAAGGAGAGAGAGGAGAAGGAGAGAGAGAGAGGGAGAAGGAGAGGAAAGAGAGAAAAGGGGGGGGAAGAAGGAGAGAGAGAGAGGAGAAGGAGGGGAAAAGGGAGAAGAGGAGAAGGAGGAGAGAAGATAGAGATAGATGGATAGAGGATAGATAGAGAGCGAGAGCGGGGGAGAGCGAGGGGGAGAGCAAAAGAGGAGAGAGAGGGGAGAGGAGAGAAGAGGGGAAAAGGAGAGAGAGAAGAGGGAGGAGGGGAAGGAGAGAGGAGAGGGGAGGGAGGAGAGAGGGGGGCAGGCAGGCGGGGCAGGCAGGCAGACAGACAAAATTTTTATAAAAATATATAAAATATATATATATATATAAAATATATATATATTTATATATATAATTTTTTTTTTTTTTTTTTTTTTTTTTTTTTTTTTTTTTTTCTTTAGTATAATGTATACACACACACACACG
>NC_051387.1:49882193-49889693 GCF_015228065.2 Penaeus monodon
GCGCCGACCATGCAAACGTTGCTAAAAATACACAAAAGTGACTCATTTTCAGCAAATTGCCCGCAACGAGAACCAGCTGTGCACCCTTTTTCACTCAAAATCACCCAGCTGGCTTTATATACCGCGCCTGTTATGCGATAATAACGACGTTTTGTTCAGTTTAAAAGGCGACTGAAGCAAGTACACGTGTTAAAACAAGGTGAAGCTGCATGCTTTCTTCACATCGCCAGACAAGGAAGATTGTGGATTGGTATTGAACTCGTAGCCTTATCACCATGTACATGTGTGTTCTTGCGTCTGTGTGCATATTCCGCTGAACTTTTGGGTTAAGCAACGAACCAGTACAATGCGGAACTCTGGTACCCGACTACCATGATCCGGGCCCGCATGATGAGGTTGTTTCGCCCTTTAACGTAAATGCATTGAATAAACCCGATCTCATTCTCAGACAAGCTGATCGACAGACTGTCTGTCTGTCTGTCTCTCTCTCTCTCTCTCTCTCTCTCTCTCTCTCTCTCTCTCTCTCTCTCTCTCTCTCTCTCTCTCTCTCTCTCTCTCTCCTCTTCTCCCTCTCCTCTCTCTCCCTCTCCTCTCCTCCCTCCCTCCCTCCCTCCTTGCATCCCTCCCTGTGTGTATGTGTGTGTACGCGTGTGTGTGTGTGGGGGGGGCGTGTTTGTCTACGTGTGCGCGCGCGTGTATGTGTAATGTAAACGCCAGGTCATGTGATTCTGCGTTGTGACGAGCTAGGCAAAATTATGTAACGACAGTACTCCTTTATGCGCTTGTTTGTTAATTTGAGCAACCTTTTTTCCTCGAAACTTTAACATTTTTCAAGAGATGAAGCGCGATACGACGGGGGTAAGAATAACACTTGCATGGACAAGAGCAGCGTTATAACAGCTGGCAGACCGAGGTAGGACGTGGAGGTTAGGACAGCCCGGGCCCGCCTCCTCCTACAGTTGGTTTAACGAACACCAGCTGTTGTGCTACTGACCCTGTTATATTGCTTGTGTGTTGTTAATACCTCGTGCTTGTTTTATGCATTATTCATTTTTCGTTTCCGCGTTTTTTTAGGGGGGTGAGATACCGTTATCATTCAGTGGCATGGAGAAAGAGTACAGGTATTTCCAGTCTCCGTGAAACCACTTATAAGAAATAAGTGATAATAATAGTGAAACAAGAGACGGGGGGGGGGGGGGTATAACCGTTACGGTAACTTTGAATCCCATGGCCAACGTGGTCAGCTCTAAGGTCATGAACTCCCAAAGAATGGGTCGCTAAACTGGTTAAGGTAAGAATGACTCACTTCATGACACGTGACTGTGACCTCCAAACATCGCCGGCTCATTGTGTGTTCAGTTCTTGCTCCGTTTTCTTTCGCTTTCCTTTCGATATTTTCCATTTTCTTTTGGATATTCCTCGTCTCTTTCTTTTTCAAAAATTGATAATCGATCTGGAAATAGACGTCATATTTTCTTTTATTTTATTTTGCTTTTTCTTCCCTTTTCTCTTTTTATGTAGGCTTATCAAATAAAATATCGTTTTAAAAACATTTAGTTGTGTTTTTAGTGGTTATGTATCTTTTCATACTTATATTGTTTGTATTTCTTTCGTTTAAGAATTTAATAAACACAAGGAAAAATAATTTACGACGCTCAAATGCTGAATAGAGAACCACGCTTTCAATTTTTTTTTCTTTTATTAATATATATATATATATATATATATATATATATATATATATATATATATATATATATATATATATATATATATATATATATATATATTGTATTGGCGTCTAGTTGAGTCTTTACAATAGAAATATTGACAGTACGTCCATTAAAACTATTATTATTATTGTTATTATATATGTAGTATTACTATTTACATCTATTATTACCGTTGTTATTGTTTCATTATTATTGTTATTGTTGTTATTATTATTATTATTATTATTATTATTATTATTATTATTATTATTGTCTATTTTGCTATTATTTTCATATCTGTCGCTGAAGTCTTGCTTTTAGTTATTGCCAACGTCATCTTTCTCATCATCACTGTTTTTCTGAATATTATAACTGTCATATTCGTATCACTATTATCTTTATCGTTTTCATCATGTCAACGGAATGTATGAATGTATATATTTATTCATCTATTTGTACAATGAGTGTGATTCACAACCTGCCCTACAGACCTTGACGTTGGTAATCCCTAAACCTGATTATGTGCAGCGAAATAAGGTTGATGCAACGCAGTGTACCGAGGCTTCATATGCGTCTAGTTATCAGCTTACATTAGAATAATTCTGCATGTAGTTGGCACCATTGCGATGGAAACTTTTAAACAAAAATATACTAAAGTTTTATTTGTGAGTGTCTGATTCGGTAAGTGATCAAATTATAATAATTAGATATTTCATATATTCGTGAGTATCACTTCGAGTTTATGTCGAGTATTAAAGTATATGTTAAAAGGTCTGATATGCAAATTGTTTATGATTTATGGTCAGTGGATAATTAAAATAAACGAGGAAACATTGTTTAATTACTTTAATTTTGAATCACCTGTTACAACTAGGATCTTGCCATAACGATGTAATAACCTTTGTTATATCTCATTACAACATAAATGGCTGTTTTGTATATTAGCTACGAGAGAAAGAGCGAATATTGCAGTGAGTGTAGCTTGCATTCTCTGCAGTTGCCACATGTCAAAAAATTATGGCATTTACGATGACGCAGTTAGGATAACGTAACTAGTACATCGTTAAATATTTATTCATATGTGATGTCTACTGCGTCGTGTATCTTAAACGTAAATCATAAATAAACACTCTTATTATCATTAGGATTATTAACTTCATTCTTGTACATGGGTTTTAAGGTAATTCTTTATGGACATATTCTCATAACTACCAAATTCGCAGGTACTCTCAACCCCTTTGGAACAACCACTATAATTGCTTCTAATGTATAATCATGGTTAATATTTTTTATCATTCTCATTGCAAAAGTCAGATTTGGTACCTGGTTCTCCTTTCTCGACATGCGCGGTATGTACCCCACGATACCAACCCTTACCATACCCTACGATACCCCTCACACGCCCAAAGACACACACACGCACACGCGCGGACATACACGCATACGCACACACACGCACACACACACACACACACACACACACACACACACACACACACACCCTCCCCTCCCTCACCTCTCTCTCTCTCTCTCTCTCTCTCTCTCTCTCTCCACTCTCTCGCTCTCTCTCTCTCTTCTCTCTCTCTCTCTCTCCTCTCTCTCTCTCTCTCTCTCTCTCTCTCTCTCTCTCTCTCTCTTCTCCTTCTTCTCTCTCTCTCTCTCTCTCTTCTCTCTCCTCTCTCTCTCTCTCTCTCTCTCTCTCTCTCTCTCTCTCTCTCTCTCTCTCTCTCAACCAACTAACCTGAAGCACTAAATGTCAGCACGCTCCTCTCACCCTTATTGCTGCCGACATAAAGATGCAATTCCTCTGAACGACAAATGGGCATCTCCAGTGGCTAGTGTTCGGCAAGAAATATTCTTTGATAAATATCTTCTTATACGCAGTTATACGCGCGGCAACACTGTCTTGGAGGAGCAGTAGGGGGTCGTCGGCCGTGTGTGTGTGTGTGTGTGTGTGTGTGTGTGTGTGTGTGTGTGTGTGTGTGTGTGTGTGTGTGTGTGTGTGTGTGTGTGTGTGTGGTGTGTGTGTGTGTGTGTGTGTGTGTGTGTGTGTGTGTGTGTGTGCGTGTGTGTGTGTGTGTGTGTGATAGGGAGAAGGAAAAGAGGGATAGGGAGCAAAGGGAGAAGGTGATGGAGAGGGAGAGGAAGAATGAGAAGAGTAGGGTGT
Source organism: Penaeus monodon (assembly GCF_015228065.2). Classification (NCBI taxonomy): domain Eukaryota; kingdom Metazoa; phylum Arthropoda; class Malacostraca; order Decapoda; family Penaeidae; genus Penaeus; species Penaeus monodon. Next base: position 49,886,073 of record NC_051387.1, read on the forward strand.
GAGAGCAAAAAGAAGGAAGGAGTAAGGAGAGAGAGAAAGAGAATTTGGTAGGTAAACAGATGGATAGATATATAAAATAGAGACACCGATTTTGTGTGTGTGTTTCCGCGTGCGTGCGTGCGTGCATGTACGATTATGTATCTGATTCTGAAATAACGCAAATATCACCACCTTGTCCCTATCCCCATAATTCTCCGTTTTCTCTCCTTGTCCTCTTATCCGCACAACAAAAAATGTGCTAATAAACAATACATTAGCCTCCACCATCCAGTCGCTTTTCTTCCGTCTTCCCCTTTTTATTGGCCTAAAATCTTCTTAAGTTCTTTATTGCTTGCGTATAAGGAAGCTGTAGGTTACTCAAGGTCATCCGTTGGCGTTGCCTGAGGCGCGATGATGTTGATAATAGCCGGTTTGGTCTGTCGTACGCGCGGAGAAAATATTATCGTTATGAAAATGTGTTCCTGGCCCCTCTTTCTTCTATTGTCTGTTTCTCTTATCTGTTGTTATATGATTATCTCTTCTAGATGAATTCTGATTGTGCAATATCGGTTGCTGTTTACAACCGGAGATGAAATCTTGATTCATTCAGTTTTATTCTGTGTTTAGCATTTTATTTACTGCGAGACTTACTGTGTACCTTGAAATTTGCTTAATACTAAACCTGCGTATACACACACACACACACACACACACACTGCACAACACATACACGCGTGTATATGTTTATTGTGTGTGTGATATGTGTTGTGTGTGTGTTAGTGTGTATATATATATATTATATATATATATATATATATATATATATATATATATATATATATATATATATATATATATATATATATATATATTATATTATATATATATATATATATGTAATTTTATATATATATATATATATATATATATATATATATATATAATATATATATAAACACATACATGCATGTTTATATATGTATTTGTGTTTATATTGTTTGTGTGTGTTTTGTGTGTGTGATTTGTGTGTGTGTGTGTTGTGTGTGTGTGTGCGTGTGTGTGTGTGTGTGAAAGTATGTAAGAATGTATTAGTGTATAAATAAATGTATCTAACAATGTTTATATATATATATATATATATATATATATATATATATATATATATATATATATGTATATGCATATATATGTATGTGTTAGTTGATTTACCTAACCAAGATATATATATATATATATATATATATATATATATATATATATATATATATATATATACATATATATGTATGGATGTATGTATGTATGTATGTATATATATGTACACACACACACACACACACACACACACTCACACACACACAACACACACACCACACACACCACCACACACGCACCACACACACTCACACACACACACACACACACACACACACACACACACACATACACACACACGTATGTATATAAATATATGTATATGTACATGTGTATGCATGTAAGTATTTATGTATGCATAGATGTATCTAACAATGCATATATGTATATACACATTATATATGTATGTATCAGTTGATTTATCTAACAACATACACACCCACGCTTTCTTACACACTTAAATCCAGTGTATGTGTCCATGGCCGGGTATGCTTGCCTATATGTTTCGCAGTAACATACAAAACGAATGAGCATAGATAGAGAAAGAGAAAACGAAAAGAAAATTCAAACCGGCACCAAGAAGGACATCCTTGTAAAACGGCAATTTGTGATATCGGCGAAGCGAAACTTGATACAAATATATATTCAAAAGCTCTTGAACACGACGCATGTGAATTACCCTTTTGAGGTTGGGGTCAAACGCCCACCCGCCCGCCCGCCCGCCCACGCCCTTGGGGAAATCATGGTGTGGGTGGGAAGGGGAGGAGATGGGAGGGAAAGACAGAGAAAAAGGGAGGGGGAGGAGAGGGAAAGACAGAGAGAGGAAGGGAGTGGGAGGGGATGGAAAGACAGAGAGAGACAGGGAGTGGGAGGGGATGGAAAGGCGGGAGAGAGAGGGAAAAACAGAAGATTGAGAAGGAGAGATAGAGAGAGAAAAGGAGGGCGAGAGGGAGGAGGAGAGGGAAAGAGAGGGAGGATGGATGAAGGGTATAGGAGAGGGAGATGGATGAGAGTGAGAAAGGGAGAGAGGGAGATGGATGAGGAAAAATGCGGGGAGAGGGGGAGATGAATAAAGGGGAGATATATGGATGAGGGAGATAGGTGTGTGTGAGGGAGGAGAGGGAGATGAATGCAGGGGAACGGAGATGGATGAGGGAGGTAAATAGATGGATGAGAGAGAGAGAAAGAGATATGAAAATAAAAAAAAAAGAGGCATAGGTATTAAAGGGAGGGGAATCTGGAAATACAGAACACAAACAAACAAACGGACAGGCAAACAAAAGAGAAACAAGACAGGCTGAGAGAAATACCGCCAGACGGAGACAGACGAACACAGAAAGAACCGGGGAAAAGATAGACAGAACAAGATTTATGCAGACGTACAGACAGAGGAAGAGAGAGATGGAGACGCTCGCCACCCAGGGTCGTTCGGGGGTCAGTAATGGCGGGTTGTGGGGATGACAGTGGTTCGAGAGAGCCATGTTGCTGAGCCTCCACATGAATATGGAACGTGGAAGTTTGGCTTTTGAGTGTTTGCGGTCCACTTGCCGTATATAGACTCGTTCTCCCTTGCAATAACCCTGCAACCGCTTGCAAGATTCGGTGACCTGCGACTACTGCTGCCTACCTGAGTGTTTTCCCGATACCTACGTTTTGATTTTGATTTTTAAAATTATTATTATTATTTTTTTTCTTTTTCTTTTTACCTTTGAAGCCACGGTCAGTCGACCCGAACACTGCCATGATTGCGACTCTTTCGAACTTTCATCCTTTTTCTTTCATTACTTCTGTATCCCTCCATATTTTTTTTATCATCCTTTTTTTTTATTCTTTTACGACTCCGCTGTTGCCATTGTATTCTTCATTGTGTATTCTATAGGAGTTTACCGGTATCAGGACCCAGACTCCGACTACTGAAGACCCGGTCTGGCTGCGTTCGCCTTTTCATCGCCGCCATTGTCTACGAGGCAATCTTCAATACGAGCACTATTTGAATATCAATACTCTGCCCTTCGCTGATTTACGGGACGTATAAACCCTCTTGCTCTTTCCCATCTACTTATTATTGATGGATTCTTCGTGATTATTATTTTTTTGTTTTTGTTTTGTTTTTTTGTTCTTATATGCGGACGGGATTATCTTCCTGATTATTGAAGGGGGGATCGATAACTTTTTTGTCTTACTAGAGGGTTACGAGGCTATGATTTTTTATTGCTTTTTATTCAATACTTTACTATTTATCATCATTTCGCATTTAGATATTCTTTTTTTGTCAGGATTTATTTGCACTTATTTATTTATGTATTTAAATATTTTCTTGCATAGCTGTTTATTCATTTGTTCTTTATTATTTTGTTTTTTTTTCTGCATGAGTACTGTGAGATAAACAGAGTGCATCCCAGTTCATATGATTAATTGAAAGCTTTCTCTTATATATATACACACAATTGTTTGTTTATACTGTTTATGTTAAAAGGGTTTTCTTTC
>NC_051387.1:49907193-49911479 GCF_015228065.2 Penaeus monodon
CCCTCTCACACTCCACCAACCCCTCCACCAACTCAACCAGCCCTCTCACCCTCCACCAACCCCTCTCACTCCACCAGTCCCTCTCACCCTCCCACTCACCCTCCACCTTCCATAAACCCCTCTACAGGTGGAGCGAAGGCCTTCCACCCTTTACAGAGCGGTAAGCGTGCGTGGTCACCATTGCACCTTAATTCTTCCTTCGTATAAGTTTAGAGAGAGAGAGGGGGAAAAAAAAGATGGATAGCATCACAGATCACTCCCCCTTGGCGGGGCCTTACCCTTACCCTGATCCGAGGGGTGTGTGGAGGGAGGGAGAGGGGGAGCGGGAGGGTTGAGGGGGAAGGGAAGAGGAGGGGGGAGGAGGAAGGAGAGAGGGAGGGGGAGAGGGGAGGATATATCAGGGAGAGGGGGGGGGGAGGAGAGGAAGGGGGCGGGGAATGGAAGGGGGAGAGTGAGATGGAAAGGGAAGGAGGAGGAAGAAAGAACGGGAAAGAGTTGGTGGGAGTGTGTGGGATAGATATAAATAATAAATATATATATATATATATATATAAAATATATATATATATATATATATATATACATATGTGTGTGTTGGTGTGTGTGTGGGGTGTGTGTGTGTGTGTATGTATGTGTGTGTGTATGTGTGTGTGGTGTGTGTGTGTGTGTGTGTGTGGTGTGTGTGTGTGTGGTGTGTGTGTGTTGTGGGGTGTGTGGTGTGTGTGTGTGTGTGTGTGTGTGTGTGTATGTGTGTATGTGTGTATGTGTGTGTGGGTGTGGGGTGTGTGTGTGTGTGTATGTGTGTGTGTGTGTGTGCATATATATAAATATAAAATATATCTATATATCTATATCTGTATCTACATCTATATATGTGTATATAGGGTTTTATATATATATATATATATTATATAATATATATATATATATATATATATATATATATGTATGTATGTCTGTATTGTATGTATGTATGTGAGTATGTATGTATGTTATGTATGTATGTATGTATGTATGTATGTTATATATGTATGTATGTATGTATGTATATGTATGCATATATACATGTATATATATATATATATAATATATATATAATATTTTATATATATATATATATATATATAGAGAGAGAGAGAGAGAGAGAGAGAGAGAGAGAGAGAGAGAGAGAGAGAGAGACAGAGATATACGTGTAAGAGAGAGAGAAAAAAAACATTAAACAGAGAAACACATGCACAACAATAAACAAAAAGAGAATAACATTAACAGACAAAGAGACACAAAAGGCACAAACAAAGAAAAAGAACATACAACAGACAAAATGGGCACAGAACCATTATCTACCCTTTCTACCTATCTATCTTATCTATTTATCTTTCTACCTACCTATCCTATCTTCTACCTATCTCTCTATCTATCTTCCTATCTTTTTTATCTGTCTACCTATCTACCTACCTACCTACCTATATCTCAATCTGTCTATCTATCTACCTACCTATCTATCTATCTACCTACCTCCCTATCTATCTACCTATCTACCGTCTACCTTGGGGAATACACATGAAATCCTTAAGAAAATATGTTTAAAATATATAGAATAAAGCAATCCACACATCGAAAAAAGACAGCGAAGGACAAATAACTAAATAAATAAATGATAAAAAAATATAAATAAGTAAATAAACAGAGAGATAAATAAATAAATAAATGAATGAATAAATAAGAAGATAAATAGATAAATAGATAAATAAATAACAAAAGAAAACATAAAGGATACCAGATCAGCGAAATAGAAAATCAATGAAAGTTTCACACACACACACAAAAAAATAATAAATGAATAAATAAATAAATAAATAAATAAACAACGAGAGCTCCACGCCCAGCAACAACAACAACAACAACAAAACAACAAACCACATAACAAAAGTTCCGCACCCCCTCCCCCCTAAAAAAAAAGCATTACACCCAAAAATAACAACAACAAAAAAACAAAACGTAACGAAAGCTCCAATAACAACAACAACAAAACAAAAAGACATATATAACGAAAATTACACACACAAAAACCGAAAGCTCCCACCCAACAACAACAACAAACAAACAATAAACAAAGACAAACCCCATAAGAAAGCTCCACACCCAAAAAACAAACAAACAGACAACCAACAAGCGCGGACGAAAGCTTCATCCCAACAAAAAACAAACAAACAAACAAACCCCATAACGAAAGCTCCACACCCAACAAACAAACAAACAAAGAAAGCCCGCAGCGCGCCCGAGAGCTCCACCCCCAACAAACAAACAAACAAACACCCAGCAAACAAAGCCCATAACGAGAGCTCCACCCCCAACAAACAAACAAACAAACACCCAGCAAACAAAGCCCATAACGAGAGCTCCACCCCCAACAAACAAACAAACACCCAGCAAACAAAGCCCATAACGAGAGCTCCACCCCAACAAACAACAAACAAACACCCAGAAAACCAAAGGCCATAACGAGAGCTCCACCCCCAACAAACAAACAAACAAGAAAGCCCGCAGCGCGCCCGAGAGCTCCACCCCAAAAAAACAAACAAACAAACACCACAAAACAAAGGCCATAACGAGAGCTCCACCCCAACAAAAAAACAAACAAACACCCAGCAAAAAAAGGCCCATAACGAGAGCTCCACCCCCAACAAACAAACAAAGAAAGCCCGCAGCTCCATCCCCAACAAACAAACAAACACCCAGCAACAAAGCCCATAACGAGAGCTCCATCCCCAAAACAAACAAACAAACAAAGGCCATAACGAGAGCTCCACCCCCAACAAACAAACAAACAAAGAAAGCCCGCAGCGCGCCCGAGAGCTCCCCGCGCAGCAAAGCTCCCCAGACGCGACGCGGCCGAGCCAGGGTCCGCGCGCGCCGGGGCACTAGGCTCTCGGGAGATCGTAAAGGGCAAGGATACAAGGCATAGGGCGGGGGAGCGCAATGGGTACGCGCTCTGTCCCCCTCCTCTGCGACTCCTCTTTTATCGTGGTTCGCTTCGTCTCCCCCTTTCTTCACTCTGTCCACCCTCCTCTGCAACTTCTCTTTTATCGTGGTTCGCTTCGTCTCTCCCTTTCTCCGCTCTTGGCACTTCCTTCGGTCTCTCGTTCGTTTATTATGTTTCGCTTTGTATTTCCTTTCTTTGTTCAGTTTGTTTTCCGTCTTTGCGCTTCGTGGTTTATCATGATTTGTTTCGTCCTTTCTTACATTATTCTCTTGTACTTCCTCGTTTATTTCTTCATTCTCTGCTCTTCCTTTGTTCAGTGGGGTTTCTTGGCCCTTCCTCGTTTATCATGATTTGCTTTGTCTTTTCCTTTCTTTGTTCAGTCTCTCTTCCTTCTTTGCCTTTCCTCGTTTATCAAAAATTTGTTTTGTCCTTTCGTTCTTCTATCTTTCCTTCCTTCCTTTATTCATCGTTAATCAGTATTCCTTTATCCTCTATCTTTTTTCGTCCCTGTCTTCCTTTTTTCCTTCCTCCATCCTATCTTTTCTTCCTTCCTTCCTTCCTTCCCCCTTTATCATCCATTTATTCTTCCTTCCTTTTATTCGTATTCTTTCGTACTTTCCTTATCTCCTATCCTTTCTTAACCTTTTCTCCATATTCCTTCACTCTCCCTTCCTTAATCCTTAAAAAAATATCCTGCTTTCTATCCCCCTTCATTTATTCATCCTTTCCTTCATTCATTCACTTATCCACCCTTTCCATCCTTCCTTCATTTATCCAGCATTTTCATTATTCCTTCATTTATCCGTCCTCCTTCTTCCTTCTCTATTCCCTCTTCGCTAAACCCTTCGTTCTGACAAATCATTTTCTGATCAGCTAAGCCGGTCTCAGTCTCCCTCGACGAGACATCGGTGGGCGTCGGTGGAGCTGTGTGGGCGTGATTTTTGAGGTATGAATGGGCGTGGTGTATGAGAAGGCGTGGTTTTGGGGGTATGAATGGGCGTGGTGTATGAGTAGGCGTGGTTTTTGGGGTATGAATGGGCGTGGTGTATGAGTAGGCGTGGTTTTTGGGGTATGAATGGGCGTGTGTATTAGAAGGCGTGGTTTTTGGGGTATGAATGGGCGTGGTATATGAGTAGGCGTGGTTTTTGGGTGTGAATGGGAGTGGTGTATGAGTAGGCGGGGGCCTTTTTTGAGGGGGTTAAATTTTTTTAATGGGCGTGGGTATGAGAAGGCGTGGTTTTTGGAAGTATGAATTTTTGGGGTGGGGGGGGTATGAGAAGGCGTGGTTTTTGGGTTATGGCGT
>NC_051387.1:49914079-49921579 GCF_015228065.2 Penaeus monodon
CGACTCTCGATTGATAAGCTATCTATGTCCTCTCGAGTCTTACTCAAAAGGATCTCGGATGCAGAACTGTGAAGTAAGAGATAAGACTGAGTAAAAAGGAGGATTAAGTACTGGACTGATAGGAAGAAGAGGGAGAGAGGAAGAAGTGGGGTAAGAGGATATGAGAGGGAAGGGGAGGTAGGAGGAGAGAGAGGGAGGGGGATGGAAAGGAGGTGAGGATAATGCACTAGGAGGAGGGAGGAGGCAGGAGGAGGGAAGGGCGTGAAAAGAAGGGGACAATAATGGGGAAGGGGAAAGAGGAAAAAAGAAGTAAGAGGAAAGTGAGAGAAGAAGCAAGGAGAGAGGAGAAGGGTTTGAAAGAAGATGGAAGAGGGGAGAAGGCCGGAAGGAGAACGAGAGTGAAGTAAGGAAGAAGAAGGGAAGAGAAAAAGGGAGGAAAAAGAAAGGACGACTTCAAAAGAGAAGAAAACGGAAAGAATAGGAAAAAGAAGGAAGCAAGGTAAATAAAGAGGAGTAGGAAAGAGGGAAGAGGAGAGGAGAGGACCGAAAGAACGAATGAAAGAGAGTAGAGAAAGATGAAAGAAGGGAAGAAGGAACGAAGGAAGAAGGCCATAGTATGAAGAGTATATAGTTGGAAAGAAGGACATGGAGGAGTCGGAATAAAAGGAGGGAGAGGGATAGTAGAATAGAAAGAGGTGAGTAGAAGGGTAAGATGGGAAAGGGAGATAAGAGAAAGGGAGATAAGATTGCAGTACTAGATGAAGGAGTAAAGAGATAACATCGAAGAATTGGAATGAAGGAGAGGGGGGTAAGAGGGCAAGGAGACGAGGGAGGAAAATAGGAGAATAAAAAAGGAGGTACGAGAATAGGAAGTAAAGAGGAGTAAATGAGGAAGATGAGAAATAGAGAGACACGAATATGAGAATAAGGATGGAAGGAAAGGGACATTGAAAAATGCGGAAGTAGGTAGAGTATGAAAATAGAAAGGAAGGAAGGTAGGAGAACAGGAGAATTGGGAAGACATGCGAGAATAGGAAGCAAGGAGGATAGATTAAGAGAATAAGCAGGGAAGGGGATTAGGAGGACCAGAAGGAGGGAGGAAAAGGAGAAGGACGAGTAGGAGGAGAAGGAAGGGAGTAGAGAGGAGGGGGAGAAGAAGGAGGGAAGAAGGAGTAGGAGGGGAGGGGGAGTAGGAGTAGGAGTAGGAGGAGGAGGAGGAGTAGGAGGAGGAGGATTAGGAGGAAGGGGATGAGGAGGGGAGGAAGGAGAGGAGGAGGGGGAGAGAGGAGGTAGGAAGGGAGGAGTAGGAGAGGAGGGGAAAAGGAGCAGGGGTTAGGAAGACAGTAGGAGGAGAGGGAGGAAGTTAGAGGGGAGGGGATAAGAGGCAGGGTAGGAAGCATGGGGAGGAGTGGGAGGGGAGGCATAGGAGTAGGAGTAGGAGTAGGGGATGGGAGGGAGTAGGAGGAGGGGAGTAGGGTAGAGAGATGAGGATAGGAGGAGGGGAGGTGGAGCGAGTAGAGGAGGTGGGGTCCTACGGGTGATCGGTGATGATGGATCGAGGAGTGGAGGATCCAGCGTAGTGAGGGAGTCTGGTGTCTGTTCCTTTACGCGGCTTCTTACCTGGGGCCTCTGTTCCTATTTCTTGTCTTTGATATCTCTTTTCTTCCTCGTCGGGAATATATGTGTGCGTTTATTTTGTACTCAGATATAACCCTTGTTGCGCCGCTGTTGTTTTTTGTTGTTATTTTTGTTTTTGTTTTTGTTGTTATTGGCGATATTTTGTCTTCTGGTTATTTATTTATTAATTTTTTTTACTCCTCTTCTCATTTTCTTGTTGGTTTTCCTTTTTCTTCGTTTTTTTTTCTCTCTCTCATTTTCTCCTTATGCAGGTTAGCTGCATATTTTCTACTTCTTTCATAATCTCATTTTATTTATTATTTTCCTCTTCATTCGACTTATCCTCCATTTTCTCCTCCTGTTTATTTTTTATGTTTTTATTTATTTTTGTTTTCGTTTTTCTTTCTATTTTTTCTTTCTTATAAAAGGACTTGTTTCCTCGTCTTCCACATCATCTCGTTCCTTTTTGTCTGTTGTTTTTCCTCATATAACTCATATATATATAATTTGGCTTTCCTAATTTCCCTTTTCATAATTTCTTCTGATCCCATTTTTATCCACAGTCTCCTAAGTCTTATCCTTCTTATCCTTCTCCCTCTTATGTCTCACACCGATAAAAATTAGAGATAATGATGATTTGTGGATGACGATAATGGTGGCATTTAGCGGATGGAAACATAAATAAGATGATCATAATAAAATCCTCCGATTAAGATACTTGAGACTTGTTTTGGAAAGACGCCATTTTCCTTCCATATTTTCTTTTCCTCTTCTTCTTTTTCTCTTTTATCATGGCACTCCTACGCACAGACCGATAAGATCACAGTGCGAATAGTGCACTGGATCCTTCTTATTGTGACTCACAGGAAACGTATAAATTGTTAGGCAACCACAATCTTCACTCCAAAGCCAAAGCAAATTATACTGTACGTCAACCTGTTACTGTGCTCCTATCTCAAAAAAAATCTTGCATATTGCAATACTAACGGCGTTGAATTCTTGAGACTTTTGATTTGGATGTTGCAGCGTTAGAGGAAAAAAGTGTCTGGATGAGCGTCTGCTCGGAGCTTTATTCGAACCACTGCTCGAATCAGTATTTCGAACTTGTGTTTAGACTGGGTTGCTCATCTTGAAAGTCGTGCTTCTCGAAGTGCAAGGATCTAATTAATACGATAAATAAAAGAAAGAGATCGATCGAACGCATACTAATTTGCATGATGACATTCGCCGGACTGATAAACCCCAGCCGAAGGCAAAAAAAGCGGCATCAACAGCAATTTCGTCGAATCCACGAGTGTGAAGCGATACAGAAGGATTTTAATGAGACGCGGTCGTGTCTGTCGGAACAGATACTGTACGTGGCCCCATCTGCGGTTCCCATCAGACAAGGTGCGAAGGAATAAACTGGCTTTTCTTCTCCTAGAAGGCAAGGTACGATGGAATAAGCTATATTTATTAATCCAAATGACAAGGAGAGATGGAATTAAGCTCTTTTCTCTTCCCAAACGGCAGGGTACGAAGGAATAAGCTCATTTTTTTTTCTTTTTTCTTTTCCTTTAGGGCAAGGTGTGATGGATTATTTTTTTTTTTTTTGTTCTTTGTTAATTTAGCCCCCCTTTTATCCTTCACTTCTTTCTTCGTTTTTTTATCACCTTCAGTTATTCATTTTTTTTCCTTATTAACCTCACATGGATTCGCAGTGTCATTATTATTATCTGGAAATATAAGAGTAAGACCTGTATTATTATTATTATTATTATTATTATTATTTTATTATTATTATAATAATAATAATAATAATAATAATAATATATATAATATAATTTATATATTACGTGAATCGTTATTTAATTTCAAACTTCCCGCGTATTATCTTACTTCGAGTCATATTGTTGATAGAATGTCAGTGTACCTACGTATATATCATAACATTTTTTTCTACAAATATTCTTACTATTTCACAATCCTTAATAATTCCCATTCTTGGTCTCATTTCCCCGCTCTTCCACCCAGACCCTTAAATTTCTTTTCCTTCTCTTCCTTTTCGCCAATCGCGTGTGTGTTTGTAAACCCCAGTGTTTATGTACGCCTGTGTGTTTATTCACGTACACAAGCCTCCCCTCTCTACACACAAAGGGAGGACCCCCTCCCCTCCTCCCCACACATATTTCGACTCCAAAGAAAATGTTTGCAGAAGCATCGAGAAAGCTAGTCCACGCCTCAGTTTCACCTCCTCCCCCCTTAACCCCTCACCTCTCTCCTCCTCCTTCTCCCTATCGCTCTCCCTCTCCCTCTCCCTCTCCCTCTCCCTCTCCCTCTCCCTCTCCCTCTCCCCTCACCCCTTTCCTCTCCCTCTCCCTTTCCCTCTCCCCTCACCCCTTTCCTCTCTTCCTCTTCCCTCTCCTCTCACCCAGTTCTCTTTCCTTCTCCCCTCACCCAGTTCTCTCGCCTTCTCCCCACTTCTTAGGCCCACTTACCCTCTCCATCAGCCTCTCCCCCCCTTCTCTCTCCCCTCCGTGGGCCTCATTCCCCTCTCTCCCCCACTAGGAGGAATCACGTCAAGGGGAGAGGTCAGGTCACTAGTGTCAGGGCATTTGAAGAAACACTTGGAGAAGGGTTAGAGGGTAAGAGGACAAAGAAAAAGAAAGAAAGTGGGAAGGAGAGGAATCAGAGGAGGAGAGAAAGGAAGAAAGACGAAAGGCAATAAAAAGGAGAAAGAAAGGAAGAGGACAAGGGAAAGGAGAGGAACATGGAAAATTAGAAAAAAAGGGGTGGGGATGGTGAGAGCATAGAAAGAAAAGGAAAAGAAAAATGGACAGAAGGGGTGATGAGAAAAAATGAGGAAGTAAAACGAAGATAAGAGAAAGAAAGAAGAGAGATAGTGGAAGGAACAGGGGAAACAGAAAGAAAGAGATAAAAACCAAATCGCAAGGATATTCTCACCGTCTACTTCAGAGAAAACAAAACCTCGATAACAACTGCTTCTGTTTCAGTTCTTCCTCCGTGTGCTTTGGCAAATGGCTCGGGGCTAAACCAGGTGCTTCTGTGTTCTTCGGGAGAGGATCACAGATGTTCTTTATGTTGCAATCGGGGTTCGGATGCACCTTGACAGCGGTCGGTTGTGGCGAGGGAACAGCTCTTATTTCCACCGTGAAGTAGGTAGGTTGTTGCAGGTAGCGTTCTCGGTCAAGAGGTGCGTTTGTTTGTGATGTTAATTACGATTGATTGCAGGTAGAATCTTTGTTATCGTTTGTCCCTCGGATTGTTTTTCTTCTTTTTTCTTTTTACTTTTCTTTTGGGTTTGTGGTTTAGCTTTTAGTTTCTTATTTTGGGCAAATAATTTGTAATTTTCATTCGGGCAATTAATGACACGTGGATTGAATCAGTTGGTGGGATAAGCCTGAACTATTTTGAATAGGCTTAAATGAAAATCTTTCTGTCTTCGAAGATACCAGGCAAAGTTTGCGTCATTGCCTTATCGCCACGCGTCCTTTAAACGTATTTTAGGAAACAGAACCATACACCTTTTTCGACCCAAATGACGTCACCATCTCTTAAGAGCCGAAAGAAGACCCGAAGTGCTCGCGCGGGGAAGAAATTGTTTACTCAACCCTGATTTATGACGCCCCTAATGTTTGCGCTTCACGCGATGTCGCTGGCGTTTTAGATAAACTCGTCAGCCGGACTTCGTGGCGTCGGCTATCATTTCTTTGATGAGTCTAATTTGCATTGGCATCTCGTTGAACACAGTTTTAAACAGGTAGCTTCGCTCTACGACAAGATCTTGCTGGTGGCCGCCGCGACGTCGCTCGTGATGCTCTCGCTTGTCTTGTGCTCCTTCGGGTTGGCTTTGGACTCCTCTCTCTCTCCTCTCTCTCTCTCTCTCTCTCTCTCTCTCTCTCTCTCTCTCTCTCCCTCCTCTCTCCTTCTCCTCCTCTCTTCTCCTCTCTCTCCTCTCTCTCCTCCTCCTCTCTCTCCTCTCTCTCCCTCCCCTCCCTCCCTCCCTCCCTCCCTCTCTCCTCTCCCCCTCTCTCCTCTCCTCCCTCTCTCCCTCTCTCCTCTTCTCTCTCTCCTTCTCTCCCTTCCTCTCTCTCACTCTCTCCCTCTCTCTCTCTCTCTCTCTCTCTCTCTCTCTCTCTGTATATATGTATGTAGATATGCATGCACGTATGTATGTATGTATGTGTCTATGTGTGTGTATATGTATGTATGTATCTACCTATCTATTTATCAAAGTATCTATCGTCCTCGCGTGTGATGCATTTTAAATGAAACTGCTTTTGCGTGACGTGTCTTGAATTCTGATCTTCGTTCAATGCAACTAGAAGAATTTTATGGATGCCGTAGAAATTGTTCTTCAAGCAACTAGATCCGTTGATTTCGGTTCATGTAAAGTTAAATTGAGCTTTTGAAGGGATTAAAAGGAGAATCAAGTATTGTAGCATTGTAATTATTATTGTTAATACTCACATACTCAAGACACTGAATCTTAAATGATAAATATATATATATATACATATATATATATATATATATATATATATATATATATATATATTTTATTTTTTTTTTTTTTTTTTTTTTTTTTTTTTTTTTTTTTTTTTTTTTAATCAAAATCGGCTTAGTGATACCCAATCTCTCTCTCTCTCTCTCTCTCTCTCTCTCTCTCTCTCTCTCAACCTCTCTTTCTCCCTCTCCCTCTTTCTCTCCTCCCTCTCTCTTTCTCCTCCTCTCCCTCTCTCTCAACCTCTCCCTCTCCCCCCCCTCCCCCGTTCTCTCTCTGCTCTCTCTCTCTCTCTCTGTGCTCTCTCTCTGTGTGCTCTCTCTCTCTCTGTGTTCTCTCTCTCTCTGTGTGCTCTCTCTCTCTCTCTGTGCTCTCTCTCTCTCTCTCTCTCTCTCCTCCCTCTCTCTCTCTCTCTCTCTCTCTCTCTCTCTCTCCTCTCCTCTCTCTCTCTCTCTCTCCCTCTCTCTTTCTCTCCCTCTCCCTCTCCCTCTCCCTATCCCTCTCCCTCTCCCCCCTCTCTCTCTTTCTCCTTCCTTCGCCGACCGCTAGCCGCTAGAGAACGCAAGGGTCTGGCCAGTTATCATTTGTCTTCCGCACTGCCGAGATCAGATAGCGTCGAGCTCCACCTCTTTCGCCCTCGGTCACTTCGTCTCTCTCTCTCTCTTTCTTTCTTTCTTTCTCTCTCTTCTTTCTGTCTTTCTCTCTCTCTTTCTCTTTCTTTCTTTCTATTTTTCTCTTTTTTTTCTCTTTCTGTCTTTCTTTCTCTCTCTCTCTCTCTCTCTCTCTCTCTCTCTCTCTCTCTCTCTCTCTCTCTCTCTCTCTCTCTTCTCCTTTCTTCCTTTTTGTTTCGTTCCTTAATTCCCCCTTGCTCTAGTTTTGTTATCTTTCCTTAGCATCTTCTATTTTCTCTCTCTCTCTCTCTCTCTCTCTCTCTCTCTCTCTCTCTCTCTCTCTCTCTCTCTCTCTCTCTCTCTCTCTCTCTCTCTCTCTCTCTCTCCTTCATTCCCTATTTTATCCAGTTTTATCTTTCCGATATAATCATTGTTATTGGTAACACCATTCTTCAGGTAGAGAGTACGACTCCTACTGCGACTTACGACCATGCGAGAGGGATTGAAACTCTGACTAAACGACTCATTCCTTACGAGTTGCGGGAGAGGGACGACCTATATAACTTAGGGAACGACCTAGCCAGACGATTTCGAGAGAGTGGCTTATTCTCACGGCGAAAGAGAGAAAACAAGTGTCATTACGATTTGTGAGAGAGAACGACTCAGACTAACGGCTTACAAGAGAGGGAACGACTCAAACGACCTAGGAGAGAGTGACAAATAGAAACTAACGATCTGCGAGAGAAAGAACCAAAGTCAATGACCTGT
>NC_051387.1:49929079-49931579 GCF_015228065.2 Penaeus monodon
AGAAGGAAGAAGAGAGAGAGAGAGAGAGAGAGGAGAAGAGAAGAGAAGAAGAGAAAGAAAGAGGGAGAAAGACGAACAAACACACCAAGGGAACGCGCCGAGCGCGCACACACACACAACACACACACAACACGCGCGCGCGACGACGCACACCACACACACACACACACACACACACACACACACACACACACACACACAACAGAGGGAACGATAGAGACAATCAGACAGACGGAGACATAAAAAAAACAAGCAGGAAGGGAAGACCGAGCGAAGGAGGGGAGATAAGAGAGGAGGGAATAGAAACCAATAGAAATAAAAACGTCATGTTAGTACGTTGACCCACGAGAGATGTGTGTGAGCATATTGATCAGCTGTGTTTTGTATGTCAGGACCAAGTGCCTCTTTGTCATATACTTGAAATATCTTTCTTTGAAGTGTCTGTTGTAATTTTTTTTTGGTTGGGGGGATGGGGGGGTGGGTGGCGGGGGTATGTCGTAAATGAGGTAACAGATGGGAATGTCTTTCAGTTTTTTTTGTGTGATGTGTGTGTTTGTTTTGTTCTTGCTTGATGATTTTTAGATTTTTCTTTTTTGTTCATCACCATCACCATTATAATCAGCACTATCATCTTCATCGTAATCACTACTATCGTAACTACCAACATCATCATCATCGTCACCATCACCTCTCCCCTCCTCCTCTTCTTCTTCCTCCTACCTCCTCCTCCTCTCCTCCTCCTCCTCTTCCTCCTCCTCTCATCTCCGTCTCCTCCTCTTCCTCTTCCTCTTCCTCTCATCTCCTCCTCTCTCCTCCTCCTCCTCCTCCTCCCCTCCTCCTCCTCCTCCTCCTCCTCCTCCTCCTCCTCCTCCTCCTCTCCTCCTCCTCCTTTTTCTTCTTCTCCTCCCCCTCCTACTCCTCCACCTCCTACTCCTCCACCTCCACCTCCACCTCCACCTCCACGTCCACGTCCACCAACTATTACTTCCATCCTCCTCTCATCTATTTTTTGCGTTTTTTATATATATTTTCAATGTATTTTTCGTGTACATAACCAGTGTGAAAGGAAGTTCAGTTCATATAATCTTAGATCATATAAGTCCCGTAATAAAAAGAAAGAAAAAAAAATGCTCCCTCTCTCGCATGCGTCTATTGTGCCTGTCTTGGAAGTTCCTGCTACGTCTTCAAGTCATAAATCTTCTTGTTCTTTACTTAGACAGATGGTCCTTACCTTTGAAAGGGGGAGGGGGTGATGGAAGACATATTTAGAGGGTAGGGGAGGGGGAGGGCGTCCGTGGATCAATTTGAAAAAAATATAATTTCGAAGATCATCTGCTTTGGTCTCGTCTCGGTGTGACTGCTGATATCTTTTTAACGTGTCATCGAATTTGAATATTTCCATCTTTGGTCCTCTGTCGTATACCTATCGTCGGCCTTAACCTATTAATAACGAAATGATGACTATCTGAAAAGACGGTGGAAAGGCCCATAGAGCTTGTATACTGGACGGGTTGCAGAATATCAAAGCGTTGGGAGCCACTACCTTTGAGACAAATTGTTGCTGGGTGTGATGTGTTCGAGACAACGAATATTGTGGTTATAGGTTTCTTTGGGCTTTGGATGGACTGGCAGTGATGTTAGAAGTAGTAGTAGTCATTAGTAGGTAGTAGAGTAGTGAGTAGTAGTAGTAGTAGTAGTAGTAGTAGTAGTAGTAGTAGTAGTAGTAGTAGTAGTAGTAGTAGTAGTACCAGCGGCAATAGTAATAGTGGTGGTTCTATGTCCAAAAATATTGAAAACAGGAGAAGTACACTTACTGATAAATATTTAAGTAGAATTTTTGTAGGTAGTTGTAATAGTAAGGTGGTAGTGATAATAATTTCAACCACGACAAAACAAGTAGTTTTAGTGTGAATAAGCGGTCTAGCAGCATTCGTAACGATAGAAACAGAAACAGTAATAGCGACAGTAATAGTCAGAGGAACTACAGGAACAGCAACGGTATCATAAAACAACAGGTGTGCAAACAATCATTATTCCTTACTATCAGACACTCGCTGTTAAAGAATTACCATCATCACCACTGTTATCTTTTACAATCACCCTTATCAATTAACGTGCTCGATTCCCTCTCTATGGCGCCCATTAACAAGTCTCCCATGTTGCAGGTTGGTGCAGGAGGAGCCTTTGGTGAAATCTTGTGTTGCAGACGCTGGTGAGTTCTGTGTATGATAATTACCTCGTAATGGCTGGTCGTTTGGGAGTCATATACTGCGTGGGCTGTTGTTCGTGCGTTAGGGGAGGGGAAAGGGAAGGGGGAGGGGGGAATGGGGAGTTAAGGGAAAAGAAAGGGTGGGGGAGAGGAGGTAGAGGGGGAGGAGGAGAAGGAGAAGGGGTAGGAGTAGGAGTAAGAGTATGAGGAAGAGTAGGAGAAAGAAGTAAAAGAAGGAGAAGGGGAGGGGGAAGGAGAAGGAGAAGGGAAGGGGAGAAAGGAAAGGGAAGG
>NC_051387.1:49933079-49938079 GCF_015228065.2 Penaeus monodon
GAAATCGCTTAATTTTTCTTCTTTCTTAAAGACGGGGAGAGAAAAAGACAAGAAATTTAACCCGAAACCTTATTTATTCTTGCTAACACAGCGTTTGACTTGACTAATCTGATCGTATAAATGTCTCGTTGAGAGGTATATGTCTTTGTAATTTCCCTCCATTTCGTTTGTTTTGAGTTTTTTTTATGTTTTTTGTTTTGGTAAAATATTTAACTCATGATGTCATCGCGTCGTGACGTCATCGCGTCGTGACGTTTTATGACGTCATCCCTGTCCCGAAGGCGGAGGAGGATCTAAACTTTTTGCACTCTGGTTCAGGAAGAGTCGAGTCCCGTATAAGGTGGCTGATCCTCCGCCAGAATCCCTTGAGGCAGGCGACGCGGCGACATCCAGCACGCGAGATAGGGAGGGAATCGGTTTATATCTCATGTGGTTTGGAGTCTTCTCCTTCTTCTTCTTCTTCTTCTTCTCTTCTTTTTCTTCTTTTGTTCCACCTGCTTTCCCCCTCTCCTCCTCCTTTTCCTCCTCCTCCTCCTTTTCCTCCTCCTTCTCCTTCTCCTTCTCCTTCTCTTCCTCCTCCTTCTCCTCCTCCTTCTCCTCCTCCCCCTCCCCCCCACCTCCTCCTCCCCCTCCTCCCCCTCCTCCTCCTCCCCCTCCTGCTCCACCTCCTCCTCCTTTTCCTTCTCCTTCTCTTTCTCCTTCTCCCCCCCCCCCCCCCCTCTCTCTCTCTCTTTCTCTCTCTCTCTCTCTCTCTCTCTCTCTCTCTCTCTCTTCCCCCCCTTCTTCTCTCTCCCCTCCTCCCTCCCCTCTCTCTCCTCTCTTCCTTCCCTTCTCTCTCTTTTCCTCCCCCTCTCTCTCTCTTCTCTCTCCTCTCCCCCTCTCTCCCTCCCTCCATCTCTTCCTCCCTCCCTCCCCCTCCCCCCCTCTCTCTCTTATATATTTCTCTCTATCTCTCTATCTCTTCCTCCCTTCCCTTCCCTTCCCATTTTTCTAATTTCCTCTCTCCTCTCTTTCCTTTTCCCTCTTACTTTCTCCATGTTCCTCCTCCTCTCCGTCGCCCTTCCTCAGCCTCTTCTTTTCTATTTTCTAAACAGTCCTTAAAAAAACAGAAACCGAACTAAGAATAATTTATTAATATTGTTACTTTTATAGAAGAATCCTTCCCAAAGTGTTACATTTGCACAAACATATTTTTCTCTTGTTTAGAATCAAAAAATTAAAATTAACGTGTCCGAGTTTTAACAATACAAAAACCGTAAAAAAAAGTTTTACATTGAGTAAAAACCTCTTCGACAAATTTATATTTATATATTTTTTCATTATTTTTTTTATTATTAACTGACCGGTTTTCTTGGGTATATTTACCGAAAGACAAGTTAGTGTTTTGATGTATACTTCAGATGTGTTTGAATATTTTTTCTTTTTTTCCTTTTTTTCTTTTTCTTTTTCTTTTGTCGTGGTCTTATGACAAGGAGGATTTGGATCTTGTCTGTGTGTGTTTTTTTTTTTTTTTTTTTTTTTTTTTTTTTACTTTTGTTTACCTTTTTTTTGAGTGGATAATGTGAAGCTTTGAATTATAAATCATTAGTAAGCGTCTTTTGGTGTTGGTATGTGACTGTGTTTTATGATCATTATTATTATCATTATTGTTGTTATTTTTTTTGGGGGGGGAGGGGTTGTTGTGTATTATGTAACTATCATCATAATTGTTATTGTCATTGTCAATAACATTATTACGTAATCATCATGTACTGCGGGGATGAGGCTGGTTGATACCTTTCTTGTTTCTATTACTATTATTTTTACCATTAATGTTATTATTTTTGTTGTTGCTTTATTATTATTTTATAATAATAATAACTATTATTATTATTGCTATTATTATTATTGTAATAGTTATTATTCCTATTCTTCTTCTTATTATTATTATTATTATTATTATTATTATAAAAATAATAATAGTTATTATTATAGTTATCATCATTATCAGTATCAGTATCAGTATCAGTATTAGTACTAGTAGTAGTGCTACAATTATCATTGCTCTCATCATCATCATCAATTAGTCATTATTTTAACCACTGCATTACTTCTACTGTATTCATTATTATCCTTTAAAGCTACTATTGCTGTTACTACCACTTCTTTTCTTCTTGTTGTTACAACTACAACTATTACAACTATTTCTATTCTTGATCTACAACCGCTATTTTCTCTTTTTTTTCATCATAACTAACATCATAATTACCATTTCCTTGTGATTATTATTTTTTCCATAAATGTATAAACGTATATAATAGTAATACTAATTATGATGATAATAGTAATAACAACAGCAACAACAACAACAACAACAACAAAAAATAATAATGATATTGATAATAGTAATGATAATAATGATCATCATGGTAGTAATAATAATAATAATTATAATTGTTATTGTTATTATTATTATTTTTTTTTATTATTATTATCATTATTATCATTATTACCATTATTATCTTTATAATAATAATAATAGTAATAATAGTAATAATAGTAATAATAGTAATAATAGTAATAATAATAATAATAATAATAATAATAATGATGATAATGATGATAATGATAATGATAATGATAAAATCCACTTGTACCGTGTGTCAGTCGCACCGTGTACCTGCCTGTAGCCATGTACCGGGGGCTGGTACATCCATGCTTGGTTAATTAGAAGGTTGAAAGGTTGCTTCTGTTGTCGTGTTTTTTTATGTGCTTGTGCCTGATTGCGTGTTGGTGTTTGTTTGTTTTTATTTTTTATTTTTTTTGTTCTGTGTTTGTTTCTCTTGCTTTCAGGTTTTATCTTTTTTTGTGTGTGTGTTTTTTGTTGTTGGTTGTTGGTCTGTCTTGTTGTTTTTTGTCTTGTTTTGTTGCTGTTGTTGTTGTTGTTCTTATATTCACTTTCATTCTCAACTTTGCTGTTCTTCTTATGCTTCATCTACTCTCTCTCTCTCTCTCTCTCTCTCTCTCTCTCTCTCTCTCTCTCTCTCTCTCTCTCCTCCCTCTCCCCTCCCTCCCTCTCACTGCTCCCTCCTCGCCTCTCTCTCCCTCTCTCTCTCTCCTCTCACCTCTCTCATCCCTCTCCCTCTCATCTCCTCTCTACTCTCTCTCTCTCTCTTTTCTCCTCTTCTCTCTCCTCTCTCTCTCTCTCTCTCTCTCTCTCTCTCTCTCTCTCTCTCTCTCTCTCTCTCTCTCTCTCTCTCTCTCTCTCTCCATCTCCTCCTCCCTCCACCCTCCCTCCCTCCTTCTTCTTCACTCACTCTTCCAATTTTGTATCTATGCCAATTATCTTTTTATAGCGATGATGATGATACTGATTATAAAGCTGTTAATGCGTAGGCTATTACAAGTGTCAGTAAAGGTAGTGATAATCATAATAATAATTATAATATTTTTTACAATGCTGGTAATAATACTGATATGGATAATAGTGATATGATGATGGGATTAACCAAAATAAGAGTGGCGGCGATGATATATATATATATATATATATATATATATATATATATATATATACATATATATATATATATTATATATATATAAATATATAATATATAATATATATTATAAAAATATAATATATATATATAATAATATATATATATATTATATATAATATATATAATATTATATATATATATACATACAACATACCCACACACACAACACACACACACCACACACACACCACACCACACACACACACACACACACACACACACACACACACACATATATATATGTATATAATATATATATATATATATATATATATTATAGTGTTGTGTGTGTGTGTGTGTGTGTGTGTGTGTGTGTGTGTGTGTGTGTGTGTGTGTGTGTGTGTGTTTTATGTATATATATATATATATATATTTTATATATATATATATATATATATATATATATATATATATTATTATATATATATATATATATTATATAATATATATATATATCGTGTGTGTGTGTGGTGTGTGTGTGTGAGTGTGTGTGTGTGTGTGTGTGTGTGTGTGTTATATTATATTATATATCACACACACATAATAATGATGTTGATAATAGGAATAGGAATGATTATCCTATTAGAAGTAATGGTGTTGTTGATATAAATAATGATGATTACATTTGTAATGACTGCTATTAGCATCATGGTGATGTTCAACATATTAACAGTGGTAATAACAATGGCATTGATGACAACATTAATGAGAGTAACAATAACTTATGTGATGATAATAATTACTAGAAAAAACATCGATAAAAAAACGGAATAACTGAACGAAACAAAAAAAATCGTTCATTACACTTTTGTTGACGAAATTCATTCTCTTTAGCCGTTCTCTCTCTTTTCTTTTCCTTTCTTTCGCTTTTAGGTTGTTACCCTGGCTCTTTTTTATCATTTGTCATGCTGTGTTTGTTTACCGTGTTGGCAGTCAAGCAGGTGATGGGCGTGTGGGCGGGGTTTGTGTTGCTGCATGTCCGACAGAAGGCTATCGGGCAACGGATATGTGGGGGGAGGGGGATAGGGGAGGGGAGAGGAAGGGGGGAAGGAGGGAGGATGGAGAGGGGGGAAGGAAGGGTGGGATGGGGAGGGGATGGAAAGAGGGAGGGTGGGAAGGAAGGGGTTGGGAGGAGGAGGTAAGAGGGGAGGGAAGAGAGTGTGAGGGGAGGATAGGAGGGAGGGTGTCGAGGAGAGGGGAAGGAAAGAGGGAGGGTGGAAAGGGAGCAGGAAGAGAGGGAAAAAGGGAGAGTGGAGGGGATGGGGGAGATGGATGGCGGGGGAGTGGAGGGGAGGGCGGGAAGGGAGGAAAAATACAGGGAGAAAGAAATGAGGCTAAGAAAGAAAATATATTAAAGGGCCGGGGCAAGGAAAATAAGAAAAGGCAAGGGCACAAGAGAGAGAAGCAGGAGCAAGAACGGGGCAAGAGAGAGAAACGGACAAGAACAGGGCAAGAGAC
>NC_051387.1:49943079-49948079 GCF_015228065.2 Penaeus monodon
TCTTGCTTCCTTCCTTCCTCCCTCCCTCCCTCCCTCCCTCCCTATCTCCCTCTCTCTAGTTTCTCACTCCATCCTTCCCTCTTCAGTCCTCCCTCCCTCCTATCTCTCCCCACCCTCCCTTCTTCGTTTCTTGTCTCCGCGTCTCTCTCTCTCTCTCTCTCTCTCTCTCTCTCTCTCTCTCTCTCTCTCTCTCTCTCTCTCTCTCTCTCTCTCTCTCTCTCTCTCTCTCTCTCTCTTCTCTTTCTGCTCCGGCGATAATGAATTCCTAGTACTGCAATCAGCGCGTCAGGTTCACCGCTCGCACTAAAGATTTACCGTCTGCTGATTGTGTTCATCACCTGTTCACTTGATTCTCGCGGGTGACTCATCTCTCTGGGCTGGAGGCTGAAGGTGACTCGATTCACGAGACAGAGGGAGAGGGAGAGGAGAGGAGAGGGAGTGTGAGAGGGAGAGGGAATCGAGAGGGAGAGGAAGTGCGAGAGGGAGAGGGAAGAGTGAGTGTAAGAGGGAAAGGGAAAGGAAAAGGGAGAGGTAGTGGAAGGGGAAGAGAGAGAATGGGATGGTTGGAGGGAGGAATGGAGAGAGGGAAAGGAGAGTGAGTGTGGAGGGGGGAATAAGAGAAAGAGGGGAGCGAGGGATACAGGGAGAAAGAAAATGAGAAAGAGAGAGAGAGAAAGCGGGGAAAAACAGACAGACAGAAACAAGAAAAGCGGACGGAAGGCGGAAGTAAAGAAGGAACAGGCAAAGAAAGAAACAAAGAGAGAGAGGGATTAAAGCCCACAAATAACCACGGGAAGATAACAAGAAAATAAAGAAAAGGCCATTATTTGATAGCGCTGAGCATCCACCGCGACCCAATAATTACACAGACGTCTGGATCCGCGTGCAACCTATGGTCCTCCCGCGGGTTCCTCTCTCTCTCTCTCTCTCTCTCTCTCTCTCTCTCTCTCTCTCTCTCTCTCTCTCTCTCTCTCTCTCTCCTCCCTCCCTCCCTCTCCCTCCCTCTTTCTCCCTCCCTCCCTCCCTCCTTCTCCCTCTCTTTCTCTTTCTGTGTGTGTGTGTGTGTGTGGTGTGTGCGTGTGTGTGTGGTGTGTGCGTGTGTGTGTGTGGTGTGTGTGTGTGTGTGTGTGTGTGTGTGTGTGTGTGTGTGTGTGTGTGTGTGTGTGTGTGTGTGTGTGTGTGTGTGTGTGTGTGTGTGTGTGTGTGTGTGTGTGTGTGTGTGCGCGTGTGTGTGTGTGTCTGGGATGGGAGAGGAATCTTAGTCCGAACATTCGAGTCAGACTAATCTTCTCAAACTGTAAACCGAAATGGTAATCCCTGCCTGTTGCATTTAAGTAGAAAAGGCTAGTCTAAGGTGTAGGAGACAAGACGAGCCACCGTTATCCATAACTACTGCACGAGGAAGAAAAAAAACATGAATAGCAACAAAGTTCTGTAATGCAGAGAAACAACGGTGTAACTATAATGTACTATATGAAGATTCCCAGTTATTGTGCCTTCACAATGGCTGGGAATGGCTTTTGCTGTATATGATGCATGCGGGAGTTGGGACTATAATGGCATCGGAACAATACAATTTCAGTCGTTTGGGAACGGTAAATAATGAAACACCGGATTTGCATAATGGCGTTGCATTTGCGTTACGATAATCAAATATTCAGGGATAATGGGCGTGCTTTATAAGATATTTTGGACGGAAAGAATGTCTTGGAAAGAGCAAGGGCAATGCAGCTGGCTTGTTTATCGTTTGTAATGAACTTCAGCAACAACTTTAACAGCAGCGCCAAAAAAACAGTACATTACAGTACCGTTTTAGGCGTGTGACTAGGACTGTGATTTACAACCTCGGTTCTGAATCATCTCAGTACCTCATAGACCTCGCTGTATTTCATGAAATAACACTTTTAATATGGGTAGACTAACGAGAGAACTGCAAGAACTACCAATTTACTTAGGTATCGGGAAACATTTTTTCCACAACATAGACGCAGCATTAGTATAACCATCACAATTACATCACCATCATCATCATTACGTGTCATCATTGCATCACTTACGGTCCCTCTGCCTCGCCGTTCCTTTCCCCGCCATTAGAATCCATTACACACCCCATTATCAGTCTACTTTTCCCCGTTCTCAGCGTCGCAGTCATCACCCCTAAATCATCACTAATAGTAGGACGCGATAAATCATCACCCAATCTCCTTAGGGAATGTGATGAAGCAGGTACCAAGGTATCGTGCCCCGCCCAGTGAGGGAAAGTACCGCCATACCAGCTGGGAATGTGTTTGAGCGGTGAGGGCAAAAAAAAAAAATGCATTACATTTGTGACGCAATACTTTTTGTGAAGGGGTGTGATATAGGTCGGTTGTTTGAAGTTTAAGGCTGGGGTGTAAGTTAAGAAAATAAAAACAATGGGAATTGTGGATTATTTGGAGGTTAGGAAAGTCGTTGTGATTAATGATTTAACATCTGGTCGCTTGTTTTGCTAGATTGGACGTGTGTAGGCACACGCACACAAATGCTGTAAACACACAGATGCTATGCACATGCATTTATTCACTCGGTCAACGCGCACGCACGCACGCACGCGTGCGAATGTAGACACACACACACACACACACACACACACACACACACACACACACACACACACACACACACACACACACACACACACACACACACACACACACACACAAATACAAACATACCCTGCGTAAATATATTTATTTCCATATAATAATGTTGCACTATTGACTTTGCTCGTGATTTTATTCGCGTGGAAGTGATTGAAACAATAACATGTATTAAAGTTAATGCGATATGAAAGTGAAAGTGTCTGTGTGTGTGATTTCGCAGATAATGATGTGCCACGTCTATCTCTATCTATTTTTAGCGATGAGATATAGTAATGAAGTCATTTGGTAATGGCATCATTGTGTACACATGATATTTCATCAATTGCAGACTCTCACTGAAACATTTATGCCATAATTACGCTGATCTGATTGAATAGATATATAAATTCTCATTATCTGTGCTGGATCTATCTTTCCTTCATCCACCCATCAATTTTCTCGAGCGAAAATCGCATTAATTGCGCTTCAACCGACCTCAAACATATCACTGCTCGTTATTTTCCCCCAGATTGCAATAATCTACGCTGCATCTCTGCTCAGACTCCGTATATACGCACTTAAGTTCTAGTTATCAGCTTAAAATCGACATCAAAGTCAAGTCAACTGTGTCGAATCATCATTTGCCAGCTTATCTTGATCGTAAAATTCTCCTTATATTTCAAACTGTGAAGGCGGTATGTCCTTTAACCCTCCTTTTTCTTTAAATCCTCACGTACCGCTGTTTCTAACTCCACCATGACCAGAGAAATTAGCCGACTCAGGAAAAAAAAGGGAAAAAGAGAGAGAGAGAGAAAGAGAAAAACGTTGGCGAAGTGTTTATGCCTCGCGTTCAGCAACTCTCACGCTCCGGCTGCCTCGGTTCGACATGGCGGAGCGTGATTATCATCGGCACTCTGATAATACCACTTACACACAGCCGTTGAGGACGCTCACGCCCTTTTGCGAAGGTCGAAAAGACTTAGCCTTGAGTGCATTTAAAGAAAAAAGGATAAGGAGATAAAATCTATCAAAGAAAAAAAAATGGTGGCAATTCCACTTTCGGTCGTGACTCACAACGTGAGTTTTGTGATCGACATTTTTTTTTATTTATTCTATTTTTATATTTTTTTCCTTGTTTGAAATCCGATCCCAGCATGAATTCAGTGTCATGGAATTCCACTTGTAAATTGTATTAACAACGAAGTCAACATTTTAGCGCTATTTAGTTTGTTTCGTCTAAACCTTTGTCTCGCTTTTCACCCAAACAACTGATTGCGTAGGTCAGAAACCAACCTTTTTTTTCTAACTCGGTGTAAGATAGCCATTAGTTCTGCTCTTTAATGTTAATCTATATCTAATTAGTCACTTCCCTAATTATCGGCTGAGGGTAACGCCCATACATGCCCGAAAACCAAAGAAAAGAAAAATAATTAGGGCGTATCAATTTCATGGTTTGAAATTGGTCGCCCGATCTGTTGTTTTCCAATAGGCTTTAACCATCTTGCGATACACGCTGAATTATAATGAGCGTGTTTTTCTCTTCCTCTTTTTTCTCTCTCTCTTGTTTCTCTCTCTCTCTCTCTCTCTTTCCATTCAAATTGTCATTTTTCCCACACACAATTATTATTGTGAGATTTATATGCAATTTTATTTTTAGTCTATTTTTTTTTTTTATTATTGGTTATTATTATTATTTTCTCATGTATAAACTGAAGTGGAGTTTCACGTCACGCGCGAATCCAGGGATCGTGAATGTAAAGTTGAGATGTCAGAGGGAAAGTATTTTAGACATGAAACGCAAAGCCACAATTGTTATTGTGGTTTCTTTTAGCGAACAGGTCGGCGATTATAAATATTTGGTGAGTGTGTTTGTAAGTGCGTGCGTACGTGTGTGTGTGTGTGTGTGTGTGTGTGTGTGTGTGGTGTGTGTGTGTGTGTGTGTGTGTGTGTGTGTGTGTGTGTGTGTGTGTAGCTGCGATTCAAGGTAGCTTGTTCATTAATTTGGTTTTCTTTATATATAGCCTACATATGGAATATGATTATTTTTTGAAGAACGTGTACAGATTTTCATATAATTTGAGGGATACATGGCATTAAATGTTCTAGATCATTCTTATCTTTTTCATACTGAATTTCTGTTCTTCTTTGGAACATAACTTATTTATTGCCAAGGGAACCAGATAGACACAAACAGAGAAAGAGCGAAATAAACAAACAGAGCGATATAAACAGCAAAAAAGGAGAAAAAACGACAGACAGACAGACAGACAGACAGACAGACAGACAGACAGACAGACAGACAGACAGACAGACAGACAGACAGAAACAGTAAGACAATCAGACACAGACAACGAACAATAAAATCAGACAAACATACAT